>NC_088413.1:15672251-15677251 GCF_034236695.1 Oncorhynchus nerka | reverse complement strand
CCCTGAGACTGCCTGTTGTTCTTGACCCATCACCCTCTCTAGATTAATGACCTGTACCTGCCTTTGACCTGTCATTTGCCTGCCCCTCTATTAGAAATAAACGGTTGTTTTTTCGACACAAAACACGTCTGCATCTGGGTCATACCTGAAACCTGATACGGTTAGGGTTAGATTTAAAATAAGGGTTAGGGTTAGATTTATAATAAGGGTTAGGATAAGGGTTAGGGTTAGATTTATAATAAGGGTTAGGATAAGGGTTAGGGTTAGATTTATAATAAGGGTTAGGGTTAGATTTATAATAAGGGTTAGGATAAGGGTTAGGGTTAGATTTATAATAAGGGTTAGGATAAGGGTTAGGGTTAGATTTATAATAAGGGTTAGGATAAGGTTTAGGGTTAGATTTATAATAAGGGTTAGGGTTAGATTTATAATAAGGGTTAGGGTTAGATTTATAATAAGGGTTAGGATAAGGGTTAGGGTTAGATTTATAATAAGGGTTAGAGTTAGTAGATAGTTAGTTGAAATGTTACTCATAGTCTGTAGAGCTTCTACAGATGAACTATCCAAATACAGTGTTACCAACCTTTCCCCTGGAAGAATACAAATCCCTCCATAACCTTTCCCCACTTTCTCCTTCCCACTTAAATGCCACCTGGCTAAAAGGCAAGTATCCAAATGTCTCATTAGAATATGTGGGATTGGGGGGGGTACTATTATCCCATTCTCTCCTCCTCTGCCTGGCTGCCTGGCTCTTTGGACATAATCCATCTCTCATTACTTAGCTCTGTGATTAACACAGACGGTTTGTGTGTGCGTGTATGGTGTGATTATCCTTGGAGAGTGTGAATGTAGATCTGAGCACGTTCTAGTGATGATGTGACATTTAAACTCAGCAGTCACAGAGTGACCTGATGCCTTTAAGAGGATATTAATAATATCATAGTTCCTCTCCCTGGGCCTTTGACACTGTCTCTATGAGAGAGAGACACAGAGAGAGAGAGAGAGAGAGAGAGAGAGAGAGAGAGAGAGAGAGAGAGAGAGAGAGAGACAGAGAGAGACAGAGAGAGTGAGAGAGAGAGAGTGAGAGAGAGAGAGAGAGAGAGAGAGAGAGAGAGAGAGAGAGAGAGAGAGACGACGACGACGACGACGATGACAAAGAACTTTACTCATGTATTTTTCAATTATTACCGCAAAGCATATTGGTATAAACAGACAGGCATGTGCTCAAACACACAGACATGCATGTTCATACGCACATTCTCAATCCACACAGTCACAAGGAACACGTAGGCCTAGCTTTGTTTGCGTGGTCTTGGTGCTTACAGCACAATACATGGGTAATTGGCTGTAACCACGGCTACAGAGGGAACAGTTTGTGCCAGAGCACCTTGTTCCTTCCTGCTAGTGGCTGATGTGTTGTGATGAAATCAGACCGCCAGTACATGTAATGTCTGAGGGGTCCTTGACTTGACCCTGGTGGGCATCACATTCTATGCCTAGGGCTATGTCCCTAATGGCACCCTCTTACCTACACTACCAGTCAAATTTTGGACACACCTACTCATTCCAGGGTTGTCATCCATGACAGAGAGGTCTTTGAGTGGGCAGGCCTTCCCTGGGAGGAAGAGCAGCTCTGTCTTGTCGAGGTTGAGCTTGAGGTGGAGGGTCGACAAGGTATAGAGGACATATAGAAGATAGAGAGTCGGACAGATAGAAGGTATAGAGGAGGACAGATATAAGATATAGAGGACAGATAGAAGACATAGAGGAGGACAGATAGAAGATATAGAGGAGGACAGATATAAGGTATAGAGGTGGACAGATAGAAGATATAGAGAAGGACTCCTCTCTGTCTCCCCTGTCTCCTCTCTGTCTCCCCTCCTTCCTGTCTCCTCTCTGTCTCCTCTCTCTCTCCCCTGTCTCCTCTCTGTCTCCCCTATCTCCTCTCAGTCTCCTCTCTGTCTCCCCTGTCTCCTCCCTGTCTCCACTCAGTCTCCTCTCTGTCTCCCCTGTCTCCTCTCTGTCTCCCCTGTCTCCACTCAGTCTCATCTCTGTCTCCCCTGTCTCCACTCAGTCTCCTCTCTGTCTCCCCTGTCTCCTCTCTGTCTCCTCTCTGTCTCCCCTGTCTCCTCTCTGTCTCCTCTCTGTCTCCCCTGTCTCCTCTCTGTCTCCTCTCTGTCTCCCCTGTCTCCTCTCTGTCTCCTCTCTGTCTCCCCTGTCTCCTCTCATTCTCCTCTCTGTCTCCCCTGTCTCCACTCAGTCTCCTCTCTGTCTCCCCAGTCTCCTCTCTGTCTCCTCTCTGTCTCCCCTGTCTCCTCTCTGTCTCCTCTCTCTCTCCCCTGTCTCCACTCAGTCTCCTCTCTGTCTCCCCTGTCTCCTCTCTGTCTCCTCTCTGTCTCCCCTGTCTCCTCTCTGTCTCCCCTGTCTCCTCTCTGTCTCCCCTGTCTCATCTCTGTCTCCTCTCTGTCTCCACTCAGTCTCCACTCTGTCTCCCCTGTCTCCTCTCTGTCTCCTCTCAGTCTCCTCTCTGTCTCCCCTGTCTCCACTCAGTCTCCTCTCTGCCTCCTCTCTGTCTCCTCTCTGTCTCCCCTGTCTCCTCTCTGTCTCCTCTCTGTCTCCCCTGTCTCCTCTCAGTCTCCTCTCTGTCTCCCCTGTCTCCTCTCTGTCTCCCCTGTCTCCTCTCAGTCTCCTCTCTGTCTCCCCTGTCTCCTCTCTGTCTCCTCTCTGTCTCCCCTCCTCCCTGTCTCCACTCAGTCTCCTCTCTGTCTCCCCTGTCTCCTCCCTGTCTCCTCTCTCTCTCCCCTCCTCCCTGTCTCCACTCAGTCTCCTCTCTGTCTCCCCTGTCTCCTCTCAGTCTCCTCTCTGTCTCCCCTGTCTCCTCTCTGTCTCCTCTCTCTCTCCCCTCCTCCCTGTCTCCACTCAGTCTCCTCTCTGTCTCCTCTCTGTCTTCTCTCAGTCTCCTCTCTGTCTCCCCTGTCTCCTCTCTGTCTCCTCTCTGTCTCCCCTGTCTCCTCTCAGTCTCCTCTCTGTCTCCCCTGTCTCCTCTCTGTCTCCTCTCTCTCTCCCCTCCTCCCTGTCTCCACTCAGTCTCCTCTCTGTCTCCTCTCTGTCTTCTCTCAGTCTCCTCTCTGTCTCCCCTGTCTCCTCTCTGTCTCCTCTCTGTCTCCCCTGTCTCCTCTCAGTCTCCTCTCTGTCTCCCCTGTCTCCTCTCTGTCTCCCCTGTCTCCTCTCAGTCTCCTCTCTGTCTCCCCTGTCTCCTCTCTGTCTCCTCTCTCTCTCCCCTCCTCTCTGTCTTCTCTCAGTCTCCTCTCTATCTCCCCTGTATCCTCTCTGTCTCCTCTGTCTCCTTTCTGTCTCCTGTCCTATTTGTCCTCCTGTCATGTCAGGTTAGCTCCCATAATGCAGGGCTTTTCTACTGATGACAAGACAGAGGCCTGCAAATGTATTCTTCCTCCCTCCATCGTCACTACCCCCCCCCCCTCCCTCGGCATCCAACCAAAACACAACGTGAAACAAACTCATCTCCCTCCTCACTCTACCTGGTTTTCCTAGTAATAAATGGCTTAGCCCTCCTGTGTGGTAAATTACTGAAAACTCACTAATTGTTAGCTGTTTTCTCTCTCTTTTCCCCTCTCCCTCTATTTCTCCACTCTTTTTCACGCATCAGAGAGTGAAGGCTGCTGAGCGCACTCAATGTGAGTGTTGTTTGTTAATCAGGGTGTGTCAGAGGTGTGTGTGTGTGTGTGCGTGTGTGTGTGTGTTAACACGTGCCGATTCGCTGTTGGAGTGTAATTGTCACCAGTGTCTTCCCTGTCAAACACTAATAAAGTTTTTTCCTCCCCATTTCCAATTTACACCTGCTTGAAGTCACTACAAAGTGCGCCCCAAATGGCACCCTATTCCCTATGTAGTGCATTACTTCTAACAAGTGCATATAGAGATCTGGTCAAAAGTAGTGCACTATATAGGGAATAGGGTGTCACATGGGACAGGGAACCAAGACAAAGGGACATTTCCGTACTAACGTAATGGGAGTGATGCCTCACTGTGTGAATCACAAAGACGGAGACATGAGATGAGTTGTGACTTCCTTCTAGTTCAGTTGAATCATTATGCAGTGAAAACAGTAGGGTATATAGCTCTCACTCCTCTCCCTACCTCCCGTCCCTCACTCCTCTCCCTACCTCCCGTCCCTCTCTCCTCTTCCTACCTCCCGTCCCTCTCTCCTCTCCCTACCTCCTGTCCCTCTCTCCTCTCCCTACCTCCCGTCCCTCTCTCCTCTCCCTACCTCCCGTCCCTCTCTCCTCTCCCTACCTCCCGTCCCTCTCTCCTCTCCCTACCTCCCTTCCATCTCTCCTCTCCCTACCTCCCGTCCCTCACTCCTCTCCCTACCTCCCCTCCCTCTCTCCTCTCCCTACCTCCCGTCCCTCTCTCCCTCTCCCTACCTCCCGTCCCTCTTTCCTCTCTCCCTACCTCCCGTCCCTCTCTACTCTCTCCCTACCTACCGTCCCTCTCTCCTCTCCCTACCTCCCCTCCCTCTCTCCTCTCCCTAATTACCGTCCCTCTCTCCTCTCCCTACCTCCCGTCCCTCTCTCCTCTCCTCTCCCTACCTCCCGTCCCTCTCTCCTCTCCCTACCTCCCGTCCATCTCTCCTCTCCCTACCTCCCGTCCCTCACTCCTCTCCCTACCTCCCCTCCCTCTCTCCTCTCCCTACCTCCCGTCCCTCTCTCCTCTCCTCTCCCTACCTCCCGTCCCTCTCTCCTCTCCCTACCTCCCGTCCATCTCTCCTCTCCCTACCTCCCGTCCATCTCTCCTCTCCCTACCTCCCGTCCCTCACTCCTCTCCCTACCTCCCCTCCCTCTCTCCTCTCCCTACCTCCCGTCCCTCTCTCCTCTCCCTACCTCCCGTCCCTCTCTCCTCTCCCTACCTCCCGTCCCTCTCTACTCTCCCTACCTACCGTCCCTCTCTCCTCTCCCTACCTCCCCTCCCTCCCTCTCTCC
>NC_088413.1:15649751-15667251 GCF_034236695.1 Oncorhynchus nerka | reverse complement strand
CTCCCGCATCTCCCCCACCACAGAGGTCATCCGCCCATCAGACAGCCGTAGACAATGCATACCCTTGGCTTCACTGCTCTGTCTTTCCAAACCAAAGAAGAAGGAGCTGGGAGCATCCATCTCCTTGAGCATGGAGAACCTAGCTCTTACAAGTGCTCCCTTTGCTTTAACCTGGAAAAAACTGCCCAGGTCCCTACGTAATTCGGCTAAGTTAGCCTGGAGGCCTACATTGCCTTGCCCCACCATCTCTACCTCCATCTCACTAATACACCGCTCTAGTTCCCCAATACTCTCCTAGCCTCTGAGGATGAGAGAGCTGTGTACTGTTGACAGAAAAGCCGAATTTGCACTTTCCCCACATCCCACCATTGACTCAGAGACTCATACTCCTCTCTTCGCTGCCCCCATCTTTCCCAAAAAGTCTGGAAACCTGAGCAAAAGGTGGCATCTTGTAAGAGCTTTACATTGAACTTCCAATAAGATGCCTGCCGGGGCCCTGGTGAAATAGACAGCCGAGCCATGGTTATGTGGTGATCCGAAAACCCCACTGGGAGAATGGTAGCACCCAGCAGCCTATTGCTCTGATTCCTGGACATGTAAAAACGATCAAGTCGAGCTGCACTCACCCTAGCCCCAAAAACCTTCACCCACGTATACTGTCTTATGTTTGGATGTTTAGTTCTCCAAACATCCACTAGGTCAAACTGATTAAAGATGTCCCTTAACACTCCCACTGACACTGAATGAGGCTCTTCCCCATTTCTGTCTTTTGTAAAATCCATTGTACAGTTCCAGTCACCTCCGATCACCAGCGTCTCCTCAGGCGCTACTTGTGAGAGTTCCTGTCTAAGACTCCCAAATAGAACCCCTCTTTCTCTCCCTGTGTTAGGCCATACACATTTATAAAGACAAAAACCATGTTGTTAATTTCTGCTTTAACAACAAGCAACCTACCCCTACACATCTCCTTTGAGGAGCACATTTTTACAGCCAGACCCGGTGCAAAAAGGACTGCCACCCCTGCACTAAGATTTGTCCCATGGCTCAACACACTTGCCCCTTTCCACCAGAGCCCCCAATCAACTTCATTCACCACATCACTATGCGTCTCCTGCAGAAACAACACCTGTACTTTTTTTTGTTTTACATATTCACCCAACACACTCCTCTTTCCCGCATCTCTGGCGCCATTTATATTGAGCGAGCCTACCCGAAGAGTCTCCATAAGAAGTGGGAGAAAAGCCAGCAGAGAAATAGACCAATAGCAAAGCTCAAAAAGCCCCAGTGTCAGTAAGAAATTAAACATTTAAACAGTGTCTGAAGGTAAACCTTTACGCACTGTTGTGACCCACTTCCTCCACCTAAACCGTTTCCTGGGTGAGAGGACACCAAAAAAGTCTCAAGATTAACTTTTTTCCCTTTAGTCTCATTCAGGAACCTTGTCAGTTCTCTCAACGTGTACTTAGACCCCTCTGGTTGACTGGCTGTCAGCTCCGGGCCAATTGAAGAGGAGTCTGAAAAAAATAACTCCTCATCCTCTTCCTCAGACTCACTTTCCTCCTCTTCTCTATCGCCCACCCTGACCACCTGCCCTTTCTCTCTGTTTAGGGCCTCACCCACAGCAACAGGCAACATTTCCATGGTACCTTTATCCACATCCTTTTTCCTTTTCCTCTTGACACCCTCCTCCTCCCCCCCTAATCTCTTACACTTCCCCACTATACTCTCCTCATCCACTAGAATAACCTGACTAGACGCAGTATCATCTGCACCACCCTCTATAGCATGACTAGGCCCAGCCTCAGCTACACCACCCTCCATAGCATGACTAGGGCCAGCCTCAGCTACACCACCCTCCATAGCATGACTAGGGCCAGCCTCAGCTACACCACCCTCCATAGCATGACTAGGCCCAGCATCATCTGCACCACCCTCCATAGCATCTCTAGGCCCAGCCTCAGCTACCCCACCATCTCTAGCCTGACTAGACCCAGCCTCTGCTTCTCCACCATCTCTAGCCTGACTAGACCCAGCCTCATCTACACCACCATCTCTAGACTGACTAGGCCCAGCCTCTGCTGTCTGCATCTCCTTACCCCCTGCATTTTGACCTCGATTTCCCCCACTTGCACCCTCACTCCGTCTATGGCCTTTATGTGGGCACGCAAAGCTCTTGTGCCCCAAATCCCCACATTCAAAACACCGTAGACTATCTGTGCTGGCAAAACCCATGCCTCACTTTGAAATGCACATTTAGCTGTTGCTCATTATTGTTCAGAAACATAAACACTTGCCTCCTGAACGAAACAACGTGCTTAACGGCATCTGCCTGAAAACCTGCTGACAGTACACGGAAACCGCTAGCAAACTTACCAAAACGACTTAGCTCTTTCCTAATTTGATCGTCCGTAATAAACGGAGGCAAATTTGCCACTACAACTCTTGTTGAAGGGGTAGAGAGAGGTGAAATTGACACCAACACATCCCTCACAAATATTCCGCTAGCAATTAGCCTACCGACCAAATTTGCCCTTTTCATGAACACAACCACAGCTTTGTTCATTCTAGAAGCAGAATGTATAAACTCAGCTCCTACCTGTTCACCGACCGCGAGCAGAACCTCCTCCACCTTAACTCCGTTCTCAGGAACACACCTGAATCCATGCTGTATTGACAGCGTCTCCTCCGCGCTAGGCTGAGAAGCCATTGCGCACACTACACCTTCCACCCCCCCGGAAAGTTACTCTGTCCTCTTCCACCCTAACTTTGAAAAAAAAACTTTGGATACCGCTAAAAACAAATATTGCATTAACCCTCCACCATAGAAAATAACATGTAAAGAAAAGAATCAAGAAAGTTAGTTAGGATAGAGCTTTCCACACCAAACACTCAAACTCCAAAAACACCCAGCATGCACCGAGAGAGAGAGAGAGAGAGAGGGAGAGATAGAGAGATACAGAGAGAGATAGAGAGAGAGAGAGACAGAGAGAGAGAGAGAGAGAGAGAAAGAGACAGAGAGAGAGAGAGAGAGAGAGAGAGAGAGAGAGAGAGAGAGAGAGAGAGAGAGAGAGAGAGAGAGTGCTCAGTGCTGTTATTGTGAAGTGGGAATGTCTAAAAGCAGCAACAGCTCAGCTGTGAAGGGGTAGGACACACAAGCTCACAGAACGGGATGGCAGAGTGCTGAAGCACGTAGCACATAAAAATCGTCTTTCCTCGGTCGCAAAACTCACTACAGAGTTCCAAACTGCCTCTGGATGCAACATCAGCACAATAACTGTACGTCAGGAGCTTCATGAAATGCGTTTCCACGGCCGAGCAGCCGCACACAAGCCTAAGATCACCATGTACAATGCCAAGCGTCGTCTGGAGTGGTGTAAAGCTCATCGCCATTAGACTCTGGAGCAGTGGAAAAGCCTTCTCTGGAGTGATGAATGACACTTCACCATCTGGCTGTCTGACGGACGAATCTGGGTTTGGTTGGTACCAGGAGAACGCTACCTGCCCCAATGCATAGTGCCAACTGTACAGTTCGATGGAGGAGGAATAATGGTCTGGGGCTGTTTTTCATGGTTCAGGCCCATTAGTTCCAGTTAAGGGAAATCGTAACGCTACAGCATAAAATGACATTCTAAACTATTCTGTGTCTCCAACTTTGTGGCAACTGTTTGGGGAAGGTCCTTTCCTGTTTCAGCGTGACAATTCCCCAGTTCACAAAGCCAGGTCCATACAGAAATGGTTTTGTCAAGATCGGTGTGGAAGAACTTGACTAGCCTGAACAGACCTCAACCCTAGCGTACAGATTTGGGATGAATTTGAACACAGATTGCGAGCCAGGGCTAATCGCCCAACATCAGTACCCGACCTAACAAATGCACTTGTGGCTGAATGGAAGCAAGTCCCTCCAGCAATGTTCCAACATCTAGCAACTCCATATTATATATTTTTTTATTTACATTTTAAGGCAATAAATAGGCCATGGTTTCAAAATAATTACAATATAGCAATTAAACACTGGAATGGTAGAATGTGCAGAAGATGGATGTGCAAGTAGAGATACTGGGATGCAAAGGAGCAAGATAAATAAACAAATACAGTATGGGGATGAGGTAGTTGGATGGGCTGTTTACAGATGGGCTATGTACAGGTGCAGTGATCTGGGAGCTGCTCTCACAGCTGGTGCTTAAAGCTAGTGAGGGAGATATGAGTCTCCAGCTTCAGTGATTTTTTCAGTTCGTTCCAGTCATGGGCAGCAGAGAACTGGAAGGAAAGACGACCAAAGGAGGAATTGGCTTTGGGGGTGATCAATGAGATATACCTGCTGGAGCGCATGCTACGGTTGGGTGCTGCTATGGTGACCAGTGAGCTGAGATAAGGCGGAGCTTTACCTAACAGAGACTTGTAGATAACCTGTAGCCAGTGGGTTTGGCGATGAGTATGAAGCGAGGGCCATCCAACGAGAGCGTACAGATCGCAATGGTGGGTAGTATATGGGGCTTTGGTGACAAAACGGATGGCACTGTGATAGACTGCATCCTGTTTGTTGAGTAGAGTGTTGGAGGCTATTTTATAGATGACATCACCGAAGTCGAGGATCGGTAGGATGGTCAGTTTTACGAGGGTATGTTCGGCAGCATGAGTGAAGGATGCTTTGTTACAATATAGGAAGCAAATTCTTGATTTAATTTTGGATTGGAGATGTTTGATGTGAGTCTGGAAGGAGAGTTTACAGTCTAACCAGACACCTAGGTATTTGTAGTTGTCCACGTATTCTAAGTCAGAGCCGTCCAGAGTAGTGATGCTGGATGGGCGAGCAGGTGCGGGCAGCGATCGGTTGAATAGCATGCATTCAGTTGTACTTGCGTTAAAGAGCAGTTTGAGGCCACGGAAGGAGAGTTCTAGGCATCGAAGCTCGCCTATGATGTTGCCCATGATTTTGCCCATGATTTTGGAATGAGACGTTCGACGAGCAGGTGTCCACATACTTTTGATCATGTCTTGTAGCAGCAGTAAACTGGGTCGGAGTCAGAGACGAATTAATGAAGGAGAGAAACGTGTGTGTAGGAGGGAGGGAGCGAGGGAGGAGGGTAAAGCTGGTGGTAATCAGAGGTTGCTGATGTGTGGTCAAGCTCTGACTGTGTGTGGTCAGTAACAGGTCCAGTCTGACTGTGTGGTCAGTAACAGGTCCAGTCTGACCTGCGCCCTCACAGTGTGTGGGTTGAATCGCTAACTGCTGTCCTCACAGTGTGTGGGTTGAATCGCTAACTGCTGTCCTCACAGTGTGTGGGTTGAATCACTAACTGTTGCCCTCACAGTGTGTGGGTTGAATCGCTAACTGCTCCCTCACAGTGTGTGGGTTGAATCACTAACTGTTGCCCTCACAGTGTGTGGGTTGAATCGCTAACTGCTGTCCTCACAGTGTGTGGGTTGAATCGCTAACTCAAATCAAATCAAATTTTATTTGTCACATACACATGGTTAGCAGATGTTAATGCGAGGGTAGCGAAATGCTTGTGCTTCTAGTTCCGACAATGCAGTGATAACCAACAAGTAATCTAACTAACAATTCCAAAACTACTGTCTTATACACAGTGTAAGGGGATAAGGAATATGTACATAAGGATATATGAATGAGTGATGGTACAGAGCAGCATACAGTAGATGGTATCGAGTACAGTATATACATATGAGATGAGTATGTAGACAAAGTAAACAAAGTGGCATAGTTAAAGTGGCTAGTGACATAAGGATGCAGTCGATGATGTAGAGTACAGTATATACGTATGCATATGAGATGAATAATGTAGGGTAAGTAACATTATATAAGGTAGCATTGTTTAAAGTGGCTAGTGATATATTTACATCATTTCCCATCAATTCCCATTATTAAAGTGGCTGGAGTTGGGTCAGTGTCAATGACAGTGTGTTGGCAGCAGCCACTCAATGTTAGTGGTGGCTGTTTAACAGTCTGATGGCCTTGAGATAGAAGCTGTTTTTCAGTCTCTCGGTCCCAGCTTTGATGCACCTGTACTGACCTCGCCTTCTGGATGATAGCGGGGTGAACAGGCAGTGGTGGTTGATGTCCTTGATGATCTTTATGGCCTTCCTGTAACATCGGGTGGTGTAGGTGTCCTGGAGGGCAGGTAGTTTGCCCCCGGTGATGCGTTGTGCAGACCTCACTACCCTCTGGAGAGCCTTACGGTTGAGGGCGGAGCAGTTGCCGTACCAGGCGGTGATACAGCCCGCCAGGATGCTCTCGATTGTGCATCTGTAGAAGTTTGTGAGTGCTTTTGGTGACAAGCCGAATTTCTTCAGCCTCCTGAGGTTGAAGAGGCGCTGCTGCACCTTCTTCACGACGCTGTCAGTGTGAGTGGACCAATTCAGTTTGTCTGTGATGTGTATGCCGAGGAACTTAAAACTTGCTACCCTCTCCACTACTGATCCATCGATGTGGATAGGGGGGTGTTCCCTCTGCTGTTTCCTGAAGTCCACAATCATCTCCTTAGTTTTGTTGACGTTGAGTGTGAGGTTATTTTCCTGACACCACACTCCGAGGGCCCTCACCTCCTCCCTGTAGGCCGTCTCGTCGTTGTTGGTAATCAAGCCTGCCACTGTTGTGTCGTCAGCAAACTTGATGATTGAGTTGGAGGCGTGCGTGGCCACGCAGTCGTGGGTGAACAGGGAGTACAGGAGAGGGCTCAGAACGCACCCTTGTGGGGCCCCCGTGTTGAGGATCAGCGGGGAGGAGATGTTGTTGCCTACCCTCACCACCTGGGGGCGGCCCGTCAGGAAGTCCAGTACCCAGTTGCACAGGGCGGGGTCGAGACCCAGGGTCTCGAGATTGATGACGAGCTTGGAGGGTACTATGGTGTTGAATGCCGAGCTGTAGTCGATGAACAGCATTCTCACATAGGTATTCCTCTTGTCCAGGTGGGTTAGGGCAGTGTGCAGTGTGGTTGAGATTGCATCGTCTGTGGACCTATTTGAGCGGTAAGCAAATTGGAGTGGGTCTAGGGTGTCAGGTAGGGTGGAGGTGATATGGTCCTTGACTAGTCTCTCAAAGCACTTCATGATGACGGAAGTCCTCACAGTGTGTGGGTTGAATCGCTAACTGCTCCCTCACAGTGTGTGGGTTGAATCGCTAACTGCTGTCCTCACAGTGTGTGGGTTGAATCACTAACTGTTGCCCTCACAGTGTGTGGGTTGAATCGCTAACTGCTGTCCTCACAGTGTGTGGGTTGAATCGCTAACTGCTCCCTCACAGTGTGTGGGTTGAATCGCTAACTGCTGTCCTCACAGTGTGTGGGTTGAATCGCTAACTGCTCCCTCACAGTGTGTGGGTTGAATCACTAACTGCTCCCTCACAGTGTGTGGGTTGAATCGCTAACTGCTGTCCTCACAGTGTGTGGGTTGAATCGCTAACTGCTGTCCTCACAGTGTGTGGGTTGAATCGCTAACTGCTGTCCTCACAGGGTGTGGGTTGAATCACTAACTGTTGCCCTCACAGTGTGTGGGTTGAATCGCTAACTGCTCCCTCACAGTGTGTGGGTTGAATCGCTAACTGCTCCCTCACAGTGTGTGGGTTGAATCACTAACTGCTCCCTCACAGTGTGTGGGTTGAATCGCTAACTGCTGTCCTCACAGTGTGTGGGTTGAATCGCTAACTGCTGTCCTCACAGTGTGTGGGTTGAATCGCTAACTGCTGTCCTCACAGTGTGTGGGTTGAATCGCTAACTGCTGTCCTCACAGTGTGTGGGTTGAATCGCTAACTGCTGTCCTCACAGTGTGTGGGTTGAATCGCTAACTGCTGTCCTCACAGTGTGTGGGTTGAATCGCTAACTGCTGTCCTCACAGTGTGTGGGTTGAATCGCTAACTGCTGTCCTCACAGTGTGTGGGTTGAATCGCTAACTGCTCCCTCACAGTGTGTGGGTTGAATCACTAACTGCTGTCCTCACAGTGTGTGGGTTGAATCACTAACTGCTGTCCTCACAGTGTGTGGGTTGAATCACTAACTGCTGTCCTCACAGTGTGTGGGTTGAATCACTAACTGCTGCCCTCACAGTGTGTGGGTTGAATCGCTAACTGCTCCCTCACAGTGTGTGGGTTGAATCGCTAACTGCACCCTGACAGTGTGTGGGTTGAATCGCTAACTGCACCATCACAGTGTGTGGGTTGAATCACTAACTGCTCCCTCACAGTGTGTGGGTTGAATCGCTAACTGCTCCCTCACAGTGTGTGGGTTGAATCACTAACTGCTGTCCTCACAGTGTGTGGGTTGAATCACTATCTACTGTCCTCACAGTGTGTGGGTTGAATCGCTAACTGCTGTCCTCACAGTGTGTGGGTTGAATCACTAACTGCTGTCCTCACAGTGTGTGGGTTGAATCACTAACTGCTGTCCTCACAGTGTGTGGGTTGATTCACTAACTGCTGTCCTCACAGTGTGTGGGTTGAATCACTAACTGCTGTCCTCACAGTGTGTGGGTTGAATCACTAACTGCTCTCCTCACAGTGTGTGGGTTGAATCACTAACTGCTGTCCTCACAGTGTGTGGGTTGAATCACTAACTGCTGCCCTCACAGTGTGTGGGTTGAATCGCTAACTGCTCCCTCACAGTGTGTGGGTTGAATCACTAACTGCTGTCCTCACAGTGTGTGGGTTGAATCACTATCTGCTGTCCTCACAGTGTGTGGGTTGAATCGCTAACTGCTGTCCTCACAGTGTGTGGGTTGAATCACTAACTGCTGTCCTCACAGTGTGTGAGTTGAATCACTAACTGCTGTCCTCACAGTGTGTGGATTGATTCACTATCTGCTGTCCTCACAGTGTGTGGGTTGAATCACTATCTGCTGTCCTCACAGTGTGTGGGTTGAATCGCTAACTGCTGTCCTCACAGTGTGTGGGTTGAATCACTAACTGCTGTCCTCACAGTGTGTGGGTTGAATCACTAACTGCTGTCCTCACAGTGTGTGGGATGATTCACTAACTGCTGTCCTCACAGTGTGTGGGTTGAATCACTAACTGCTGTCCTCACAGTGTGTGGGTTGAATCACTAACTGCTCTCCTCACAGTGTGTGGGTTGAATCACTAACTGCTGTCCTCACAGTGTGTGGGTTGAATCACTAACTGCTCCCTCAAGCTGCAGCCACTGAGGCATGTCCACCCCCTCTCCTTTCACCCCTCTATCGCCCCCATCTCCTTTCACCCCTCTATCGCCCCCCTCTCCTTTCACCCCTCTATCGCCCCCTCTCCTTTCACCCCTCTATCGCCCCCTCTCCTTTCACCCCTCTATCGCCCCCCTCTCCTTTCACCCCTCCATCTCCCCCTCTCTCCCCGTATTTACCCCCCAGCGATTCGCTGCCTCTCTAAACCAATAGGGATCCTTGTCTGCCCACTGAACTGGCCATTATAACGTTGAAACCCTTCAGACCCTTTTCTGCCCTAAAAACCCCTTCAACAGACATGGTCTGCTTCCCAAATAGCATCCAATGGGCCCTGGTCAGAATTAGTGCACTATGTAGGCAATAGGATGCCAAATGGGAAGCAGACATATATATAACATAGACATCTAATGGACATCAGCAAACTGTAAACAAACTAATCAACTCTATACACAAGGACAGTGGAATAAGTGTTCAGATGGTTTGGTAAAGGAACGTCTGTAAAATCTTCCTCAGAAATGCCCAGGCCAGTTTCTGGTCCCAGTCTGTCCTACGTTGAAGTAACTCAATCCCCTTGTCAGCACACTAGTGTCTGATGTGTTGTTGAATAAAGCCTGCTTTGATTCTGATTATTAAACCGATCCCAGTCTTCTGAATGTTCCAAATGGCACCCTAATGCCAATGTAGTGCACTACTTGTCCAATGGGATCTGGTCAAAGGTAAGGCACTATATAGGGAATAGTGTGTCATTTGGGACACAGTCTTGCAGATGGCTAGACAGGTGTGGGCTTGTACTCTGCTTGTCAAGGTTCATCACCTACCATGTTGGAGATGATTACACACACACACACACACACACACACACACACACACACACACACACACACACACACACACACACACACACACACACACACACACACACACACACACACATATACAGAATCAGTCTTTAAGCATGAAATGTACAGCCAGTAGGCGGATTGTCAAAGCTTTCCTGTCTCTTTCTCTCCCTCTTCTCTCTCTGAAAAAACATTAATTTTATTCCTCTCTAGAAGGTTTTCTATATCTTTCTCTCAGGCCCTTCATCAGCAAGACAATGGAGTATTTCTCTGTCTCAGGCCCTTCGTCAGCAAGATAATGGAGTATTTCTCTGTCTCAGGCCCTTCGTCAGCAAGATAATGGAGTATTTCTCTGTCTCAGGCCCTTTGTCAGCAAGATAATGGAGTATTTCTCTGTCTCAGGCCCTTCATCAGCAAGATAACGGAGTATTTCTCTGTCTCAGGCCCTTCATCAGGAAGATAATGGAGTATTTCTCTGTCTCAGGCCCTTCATCAGGAAGATAATGGAATATTTCTCTGTCTCAGGCCCTTCATCAGGAAGATAATGGAGTATTTCTCTGTCTCAGGCCCTTCGTCAGGAAGATAATGGAGTATTTCTATGTCACAGGCCCTTCATCAGCAAGATAATGGAGTATTTCTCTGTCTCAGGCCCTTCGTCAGCAAGATAATGGAGTATTTCTCTGTCTCAGGCCCTTCATCAGCAAGATAATGGAGTATTTCTCTGTCTCAGGCCATTCATCAGGAAGATAATGGAGTATTTCTCTGTCTCAGGCCCTTCATCAGGAAGATAATGGAGTATTTCTCTGTCTCATGCCCTTCATCAGGAAGATAATGGAGTATTTCTCTGTCTCAGGCCCTTCATCAGCACGATAATGGAGTATTTCTCTGTCTCATGCCCTTCATCAGGAAGATAATGGAGTATTTCTCTGTCTCAGGCCCTTCATCAGCAAGATAATGGAGTATTTCTCTGTCTCAGGCCCTTCGTCAGCAAGATAATGGAGTATTTCTCTGTCTCAGGCCCTTCATCAGCAAGATAATGGAGTATTTCTCTCTCTCAGGCCCTTCGTCAGCAAGATAAGTGAGTTTCTTCCCCTCTGGCTTGAGTGTGTTTTATCAGGAGACAGGGATGTAAGTCACCGATCCCAATACGTGATCTCTGCTCACTCTCTCTCTTCCTCTCTCTCTCTTTCTGTCTCTCTCTTCCTCTCTCTTTCTGTCTCTCTCTTCCTCTCTCTTTCTGTCTCTCTCTTCCTCTCTCTCTCTCTTTCTGTCTCTCTTCCTCTCTCTCTCTCTCTTTCTGTCTCTCTTCCTCTCTCTCTCTCTTTCTGTCTCTCTTCCTCTCTCTTTCTGTCTCTCTCTTCCTCTCTCTCTCTCTTTCTGTCTCTCTTCCTCTCTCTTTCTGTCTCTCTCTTCCTCTCTCTTTCTGTCTCTCTCTTCTCTCTCTCTCTTTCTGTCTCTCTTCCTCTCTCTTTCTGTCTCTCTCTTCCTCTCTCTCTCTCTTTCTGTCTCTCTTCCTCTCTCTTTCTGTCTCTCTCTTCCTCTCTCTTTCTGTCTCTCTCTTCCTCTCTCTCTCTCTTTCTGTCTCTCTTCCTCTCTCTTTCTGTCTCTCTCTTCCTCTCTCTCTCTCTTTCTGTCTCTCTTCCTCTCTCTTTCTGTCTCTCTCTTCCTCTCTCTCTCTCTTTCTGTCTCTCTCTTCCTCTCTCTTTCTGTCTCTCTCTTCCTCTCTCTTTCTGTCTCTCTCTTCCTCTCTCTTTCTGTCTCTCTCTTCCTCTCTCTCTCTCTGTCTCTCTCTTCCCTCTCTCTCTCTCTCTCTCTCTCTCTCTCTCTCTCTCTCTCTCTCTCTCTCTCACACACACACACACACATACGCACACACAACGATACACACACACCCTCCATGGGCAGGCAGGCCCAGTGGGAAGAGAGGCAGTCAGAGAGGTGGACACACCCCAGTGCTTGCCCTCTACAAGACGTCAGGGGTGAATGCTGAGCCCCTCTGTGAATCTGTTCAATACCACTGTGTGTGTTGTGTCTGCTACTACTGAGACTGTGTGGGTGACTGAAACAGGATGGGTTCAACAAGACACATGTCTGCAGTCCACACACACACACACACACACACACACACACACACACACACACACACACACTACTTTGCATTCAAATCCTTCTCTGGCTACAGCGCTGTGATTACATTTCCTCTTTCTCTCTGAGGATATCTGTGCTATTGTTTCCCCCAGTTCCCATGAAGGAAATCAGTCCTGATCCCCATTTAAGCTCAAACGCTCCACAGTCGCACTGTGTCTATGAGCCCAGACATACAGAAGGGGGGAATTTGGGGAAACATGGCTGCCTATATACACCAACCAAACCTCTACATTAGTTCATGTCAGAGTATTTAATCAAATCCCTCTAGGCACAGATTGGGTTTGTAGCTCTCTGCTCTGGGTAGAAGACACCTTTAACCACAGACCTAGGATCAGCTTACCCTCACCTAATCATAACCTTAACCATTAGAGGAGAAACACCATACTGACTGTAGATTAGTGTATAGAGGGAAACATTTTGAAACTATAAACATACTCCTATCCTCTGTTTATGTGGTTTTGGAGTGCAGTACCTGATCTGGCCTGTGGGTGACACTGTAGCTCTGCAGCGTTACTGAATGGGAACTCTCCAAGCTGCTGAAACAAAACCCCACTGTTGTTGAGAGAAAAGAGGGTGAAAGAGAGACAGCATGCAAACCGACAGAGAGGAGAGAGTAAAGAGGAAAGGGACAGGAGGAAAGACAGGACAAAGAGGAGACAGGGAAGAAGAGGGCACAGGGAGGAAGAGGAGACACGGAGGAAGAAGAGACACGGAGGAAGAGGAGACAGGGAGGAAGAGGAGACAGAGAGGAAGAGGAGACAGGGAGGAAGAGGAGACACGGAGGAAGAGGAGACAGGGAGGAAGAGGAGACACGGAGGAAGAGGAGACAGGGAGGAAGAGGAGACACAGAGGAAGAGGAGACAGGGAGGAAGAGGAGACAGGGAGGAAGAGGAGACACGGAGGAAGAGGAGACAGGGAGGAAGAGGAGACACAGAGGAAGAGGAGACAGGGAGGAAGAGGAGACACAGAGGAAGAGGAGACAGGGAGGAAGAGGAGACAGGGAGGAAGAGGAGACAGGGAGAAAAGGGGGAAAGAAGGAAATGAGAGATGCCTTGCACACAGGAGGGAAGGAATGAGAAACAGGAAGGGGTGTGGAGAGAGAGCAGAGGAGAAATGGAAAGGGGAAGATATGCCATGCAGACCAATGGACAGTGTGTGTGTCACCCTCAGATGGCCATGACAGTACAGTGTGCTTGACAAAGATAGCTGGATTTATAGCCTGGTGTAAGCCAGAGATGGTGGCAAGGGGAACCTCTCTCTCTCCTCTCTCTCGCTCTCTCTCTCTCTCTCTTTCACTCTCGCTCGCTCTCTCTCTATGTCTCTGTTCCCTCTACTCTGTATATTCTCTCGCTCTCTTTATCCTGCCTCTCTCTCCTGTCTCTCTCTCTCTCGCTCTCTTTCTCTCTCTCTCCTCTCCCGGTCTCTCTCTCAATTAAATATATCTCTCTCCCTCTGCTTATCTCTATCCTCTCACTCTGCGTATATCTGTCCCTTCCTGTGCCTTCCTCCCTCCCTCTCGCACGCTCTACAATTCCCTCTGTTTCATTCTCCAACCTACTTTGTCATTCTACCATTTCCTCTGTCCATCTTTCACCCCTCTCTCCTTGTTTCTTTCTGACTGTATTCCTCTTCCTCCTCATTCTCTTTCTCTACTATTCCCTTTCCCCTTTTAATCTCTGTCTCTCTGTCTCTTTTTTGACTCTCCCCTCCCGCTCTCTGTCTCTCTGTCTCTCTGTCTCTCTGTCTCTTTTTTGACTCTCCCCTCCCGCTCTCTGTCTCTCTGTCTCTCTGTCTCTCTGTCTCTTTTTTGACTCTCCCATCCCGGTCTCTGTTTCTCTGTCTCTCTGTCTCTTTTTTGACTCTCCCCTCCCGCTCTCTGTCTCTCTGTCTCTCTGTCTCTCTCTGTCTCTTTTTTGACTCTCCCCTCCCGCTCTCTGTCTCTCTGTCTCTCTGTCTCTCTGTCTCTCTCTGTCTCTTTTTTGACTCTCCCCTCCCGCTCTCTGTCTCTCTGTCTCTCTGTCTCTCTGTCTCTTTTTTGACTCTCCCCTCCCGCTCTCTGTCTCTCTGTCTCTCTGTCTCTCTCTGTCTCTTTTTTGACTCTCCCCTCCCGCTCTCTGTCTCTCTGTCTCTCTGTCTCTTTTTTGACTCTCCCCTCCCGCTCTCTGTCTTTCCTCACTCTGCTCCCCCTTAACCAGCTGGCTATTGTGATAAAAGACCCCCCATTCCCCTGTGTCTCAGACAGCTTTATTATGTCATTCTAAAGACCAATGTCACACTGTGGAAGCATGTGTGCATGTCCATTTGTGCGTCTGTGTCTGCTGTGTTTGGAGTTCCACCCAGCTAGTTTGATGCCACAGATCTAGGATCAGATTACCACCACTCTATCTCTATCTATCCTAACCTTAACCAGACGTATCTGACCCTGCATCAGTGGTTAGGGGGTATCAGTCTGAATGGCAGTGACTGTCCTATGATGCTAACCTCAAACATTAGGTGTCTGACCCGAACTCCACAGCAATACTCTGGGAACTAACTCAATGTCTCAGACAGAGTTACTCCACAACAACACTCTGGGAACTAACTCAATGTCTCAGACAGAGTTACTCCACAGCAATACCCTGGGAACTAACTCAATGTCTGAGACAGAGTTACTCCACAGCTATACTCTGGGAACTAACTCAATGTCTCAGACAGAGTTACTCCACAACAATACTCTGGGAACTAACTCAATGTCTCAGACAGAGTTACTCCACAGCAATACCCTGGGAACTAACTCAATGTCTCAGACAGAGTTACTCCACAGCTATACTCTGGGAACTAACTCAATGTCTCAGACAGAGTTACTCCACAACAACACTCTGGGAACTAACTCAATGTCTCAGACAGAGTTACTCCACAACAACACCCTGGGAACTAACTCAATGTCTCAGACAGAGTTACTCCACAACAATACTCTGGGAACTAACTCAATGTCTCAGACAGAGTTACTCCACAACAACACTCTGGGAACTAACTCAATGTCTCAGACAGAGTTACTCCACAGCAATACTCTGGGAACTAACTCAATGTCTCAGACAGGGTTACTCCACAGCAATACTCTGGGAACTAACTCAATGTCTCAGACAGAGTTACTCCACAGCAATACTCTGGGACCTAACTCAATGTCTCAGACAGGGTTAGTCCCTTATAAGGGCAGCTAACTCAATGTCTCAGGCAGGGTTAGTCCGTTATAAGGGCAGCTAACTCAATGTCTCAGACAGAGTTACTCCACAACAATACTCTGTGAACTAACTTAATGTCTCAGACAGAAATACTCCACAGCAATACTCTGTGAACTAACTCAATGTCTCAGACAGAGTTACTCCACAGCAATACTCTGGGAACTAACTCAATGTCTCAGACAGAGTTACTCCACAGCAACACCCTGGGAACTAACTCAATGTCTCAGACAGAGTTAGTCCATTAGGAGGTCAGCTAACTCAATGTCTCAGACAGAGTTACTCCACAGCAATACTCTGGGAACTAACTCAATGTCTTAGACAGAGTTACTCCACAACAACACCCTGGGAACTAACTCAATGTCTCAAACAGAGTTACTCCACAGCAACACCCTGGGAACCAACTCAATGTCTCAGACAGAGTTACTCCACAGCAATACTCTGGGAACTAACTCAATGTCTCAGACAGAGTTAGTCCATTAGGAGGTCAGCTAACTCAATGTCTCAAACAGAGTTACTCCACAGCAACACCCTGGGAACTAACTCAATGTGTCAGACAGAGTTACTCCACAACAATACTCTGGGAACTAACTCAATGTCTCAGACAGAGTTACTCCACAACAATACTCTGGGAACTAACTCAATGTCTCAGACAGGGTTAGTCCCTTATAAGGGCAGCTAACTCAATGTCTCAGACAGGGTTAGTCCCTTATAAGGGCAGCTAACTCAATGTCTCAGGCAGGGTTAGTCCGTTATAAGGGCAGCTAACTCAATGTCTCAGACAGACTTACTCCACAGCAATACTCTGGGAACTAACTCAATGTCTCAGACAGGGTTAGTCCACAGCAATGTCTGAGACAGGGTTAGTCCCCTATAAGGGCAGCTAACTCAATGTCTCAGACAGGGTTAGTCCCCTATAAGGGCAGCTAACTCAATGTCTCAGACAGGGTTAGTCCCTTATAAGGGCAGCTAACTCAATGTCTCAGACAGGGTTAGTCCCCTATAAGGGCAGCTAACTCAATGTCTCAGACAGGGTTAGTCCATTAGGGTGGCAGCTACATGTGAGAGGGTTCAAGGGAGTGCCAGAGTGCCAGAGTTTCAGAGTGACTGATCTGCCTCCATGTTGTGTTGACTGTACAGCCGTGGCCAAAAGCTTTGAGAATGACACAAATATTAATTTTCACAAAGTCTGCTGCCTCAGTTTGTATGACGGCAATTTGCAAATACTCCAGAATGCTATGAAGAGTGATCAGATGAATGACAATTAATTGCAAAGTCCCTATTTCCCAAACAAATGAACTGAATTCCAAAAAGACATTTCCACTGCATTTCAGCCCTGCTACAAAAGGACCAGCTGACATCATGTCAGTGATTCTCTCGTTAACACAGGTGTGAGTGTTGCACCTAAATCAACCATTTATCGGATCATCAAGAACTTTAAGGAGAGCGGTTCAATTGTTGTGAAGAAGGCTTCAGGACGCCCAAGAAAGCCGAGCAAGCGCCAGGACCGTCCCCTAGTTGATTCAGCTGTGGGATCGGGGCACCACCAGTAGAGAGCTTGCTCAGGAATGGCAGCAGGCAGGTGTGAGTGCATCTGTACACACAGTGAGGTCGAAGACTTTTGGAGGATGGCCTGGTGTCAAGAAGGGCAGCAAAGAAGCCACTTTTCTCCAGGAAAAACATCGGGGACAGACTGATATTCTGCAAAAGGTACAGGGATTGGACTGCTGAGGACTGGGGTAAAGTCATTTTCTCTGACGAATCCCCTTTCCGATTGTTTGGGGCATCCGGAAAAAAGTTTGTCTGGAGAAGACAAGGTGAGCGCTACCATCAGTCCTGTGTCATGCCAACAGTAAAACATCCTGAGACCATTCATGTGTGGGGTTGCTTCTCAGCCAAGGGAGTGGGCTCACTCACATTTACATTTACATTTAAGTCATTTAGCAGACGCTCTTATCCAGAGCGACTTACAAATTGGTGCATTCACCTTATGACATCCAGTGGAACAGTAGTGCATCTAAATCTTTTAAGGGGGGGGGGTGAGAGGGATTACTTTATCCTATCCTATCCTCACAATTTTGCCTAAGAACAAAGCCATGAATAAAGAATGGTACCAACACATCCTCTGAGAGC
>NC_088413.1:15639751-15644751 GCF_034236695.1 Oncorhynchus nerka | reverse complement strand
CGCCGGCGGCAACTGTCAATCATCGCTGTCATTTTGTTTTGAATGAATATTGTTTTTTATATCATTGCTGTTTTATTTGATGACAGAGACATGATAGAAGACCCCTATCACTGCATCAACACACACAACATGCAGGGATACTAGTCCAGCTACAGGACACACACACACACACACACACACACACACACACACACACACACACACACACACACACACACACACACACACACACACACACACACACACACACACACACACACACACACACACACACACACACACAGAGAGTGAGTGGGGAAGGGGGATAGAGAGAGTTGGACAGGGAAGACAGAGAGAGGAATGGGGGGGTAGAGAGAGAGTTGGACAGGGTAGACAGAGAGAGGAATGGGGGGTAGAGAGAGAGTTGGACAGGGTAGACAGAGAGAGGAATGGGGGTAGAGAGAGAGTTGGATAGGGGGAGACAGAGAGAGGAATGGAGGGTAGAGAGAGAGTTGGACAGGGAGACAGAGAGAGAGAAGGAATGGGGGCAGAGACAGAGAGAGGAATAGGGGAGACAGACAGAGAGAGGAATGGGGGGCAGAGAGAGAGTTGGATAGACAGGGAGACAGAGAGAGGAACAGGGGGAAGAGAGAGAGTTGGACAGGGAAGACAGAGAGAGGAATGGGGGGTAGAGAGAGAGTTGGACAGGGTAGACAGAGAGAGGAATGGGGGGTAGAGAGAGTTGGACCGGGGAGACAGAGAGAGGAATGGGGGGTAGAGAGAGAGTTGGACAGGGGAGACAGAGAGAGGAATGGGGGGCAGAGAGAGAGTTGGATAGGGGAGACAGAGAGAGGAATGGGGGGTAGAGAGAGAGTTGGACAGGGAAGACAGAGAGAGGAATGGGGGGTAGAGAGAGAGTTGGACAGGGGAGACAGTCACTGATACAGAAGGAGAACAGGAGTGCATGAAAGAGTCAGAAAAAGAGAGGGAGAGAGCGAAAAGGAGTTGGATATAGAAAGAGACTGAAACATGAAGTTTAGGTCAGAGGTTTACATACATGTAGGTTGGAGTCATTAAAACTAGTTTTTTTAAACTAGTTTTTCAACCACTCCACACATTTCTTGTTAACAAACTATAGTTTTGGCAAGTCGGTTAGGACATCTACTCTGTGCATGACACAAGTAATTTTTCTAAGAATTGTTTACAGACAGATTATTTCACTTATAATTCACTGGTATCACAATTCAAGTGGGTCAGAATTGTACATACACTAAGTTGACTGTGCCTTTAAACAGCTTGGAAAATTCCAGAAAATTTTGTCATGGCTTTAGAAGATTCTGATAGGCTAATTGACATAATTTAATGTAGCATAGCACGCAAGTATAAACACCATGGGACCACGCAGCCGTCATACTGCTCAGAAAGGAGACGCGTTCTGTCTCCTAGAGATGAACGTACTTTGGTGCGAAAAGTGCAAATCAATCCCAGAATAACAGCAAAGGACCTTGTTAAGATGCTGGAGGAAACTGGTTACAAAAGTTTCTTTATCCACAGTATTACGAGTCCTGTATTGACATAACCTGAAAGGCCCCTCAGCAAGGAAGAAGCCACTGCTCCAAAACCGCCATAAAAAAAGCCAGACTACGGTTTGCAACTGCACATGGGGACAAGATCGTAATTTTTGGAGAAATGTCCTCTGGTCTGATAAAACAAAAATATAACTTTTTGGCCATAATGACCATCGTTATGTTTGGAGGGGGAGGCTTGCAAGCCCGAAGAACACCATCCCAACTGTGTAGCATGGGGGTGGCAGCATCATCTTGTGGGGTGCTTTGCTGCAGGAGGGACTGGTGCACTTCACAAAATAGATGGCATCATGAGAAATCCCTGACCTCAATCCCATAGAACATTTCTGGGCAGAACTGAAAAAGCGTGTGTGAGCAAGGAGGCCTAGAAACCTGACTCAGTTACGCCAGCTCTGTCAGGAGGAATGGGCCAAATTTCAACCAATTTATTGTGGGAAGCTTGTGGAAGGCTACCTGAAACATTTGACCCAAGTAAGGCAATGCTACCAAATATTAATTGAGTGTATGTAAACTTCTGACCCACTGGGAATGTGATGAAAGAAATAAAAGATGAAATAAATCAGTATCTCTACTATTATTCTGACATTTCACATTATTAAAATAAAGTGATGATCCTAACTGACCTAAAACAGGGAATTTTTTACGAGGATTAAATGTCAGGAATTGTGAAAACTGAGTTTAAATGTACTTTGCTAAGGTGTATGTAAACTTCCGACCTCAACTGTAGGATGGATATAAACAGAGACTGAAACATAGGATGGATACAGACAGACTGAAACATAGGATGGATACAGACAGAGACTGAAACATAAGTTGGACATAGACAGAGACTGAAACACAGGTTGGACATAGAAAGAGACTGAAACATACACTACTGTTCACAAGTTTGGGGTCACTCAGAAATGTCCTTGTTATTTTTTAAGAAGAGCACATTTTTTGTCCATGAAAATAACATCAAATTGATCAGAAATACAGTGTAGACGTTGTTAATGTTGTAAATGACAATTGTAGCTGGAAACGGCTGATTTTTTAAATGGAATTTCTACATAGGTTTACAGAGGCCCATTATCAGCAACCATCACTCCTGTGTTCCAATGGCACGTTGTGTTAGCTCATCCAATTTTATCATTTGAACGGCTAATTGATCATTAGAAAACCCTTTTGCAATTACATTAGCCGAGCTGAAAACTGTTGTTCTGATTAAGGAAGCAATTAAACGGGCCTTCTTTAGACTAGTTGAGTATCTGGAGCATCAGCATTTGTGGGTTCAATTACAGGCTCAAAATGGCCAGAAACAAAAACCTTTATTCTGAAACTCATCAATCCATTTTTGATCTGAGAAATGAAGGCTATTCCATGTGATAATATGCCAAGAAACTGAAGATCTCGTACAACGCCGTGTACTACCACTTCACAGAACTGGCTCTAACCAGAATAGAAAGAGGAGTGGGAGGCCCCGGTGCACAACTGAGCAAGAGGACAAGTACATTAGAGTGCCTAGTTTGAGAAACAGGCGCCTCACAAGTCCTCAACTGGCAGCTTCATTAAATAGTACCCGCAAAACACCAGTCTCAACGTCAACAGTGAAGAGGTGACTCCTGGATGCTGGTCTTCTAGACCGAGATACAAAGAAAAATACACATCTCAGACTGGCCAATAACAACAAAGATTAAGATGGGCAAAAGAACACAGACACTGGACAGAGAAAGATTGGGAGAAAGTGTTATGGACAGACAAATCTACATTTGAGGTGTTTGGATCACAAAGAAGAACATTCGTGAGAAGCAGAAAAAAATGAAAAGATGCTGGAGGAGGAGTGCTTATTAACGCCATCTGTCAAGCATGGTGGAGGCAATGTGATGGTCTGGGGGTGGTTTGGTGGTGGTAATGTGGGAGATTTGGACAGGGTAAAAGGGATCTTGAAGAAGGAAGGCTACCACTCCATTTTGCAACGCCAAGCCATACCCTGTGGACGCCGCTTCATTGGAGCCAATTTCTCCCTACAACAGGACAATGACCCAAAGCACTGCTCCAAACTATGCAATAACTATTTAGGGAAGAAGCAGTCAGCTGGTATTCTGTCTATATTCTGTCCAGCACAGTCACCGGATATCAACCCTGCTGAGCTGTTGTGGGAGCAACTTGATCGTAAGAAGTGCCCGTCAAGCCAATCCATCTTGTGGAGGTGCTTCTGGAAGCACGTGGTGAATACCTCAACAAATTGACAACTGGAATGCAAAGGCTCTGCCAGGCTGATTCTTTGACAAAAGCAAAGTTTGAAGGACATAATTATTATTTCAATTAAAAAACATTTTTTATATCCTTGTCAACGTTATTATGTTTTCTATTCATTTTGCAACTCATTTCATGTCTGTTTTCATGGAAAACAAGGACATTTCTAAGTGACCCTAAACATTTGAACGGTAGTGTAGGTTTGATATAGAAAGAGACTAAAACATAGGTTGGATATAGACAGAGACTGAAACATAGAGACAGAGATAGACAGAGACTGAAACATAGAGACATAGATAGACAGAGATTGAAACATAGAGACAGAGATAGACATAGACTGAAACATAGAGACAGAGATATACAGAGACTGAAACATAGAGACAGAGATAGAGAGAGAGAGACTGAATCAAAGAGACAGGGATAGACAGACTGAAACATAGAGACAGAGATAGAGAGAGACTGAATCAAAGAGACAGAGATAGAGAGAGACTGAAACATAGAGACAGAGATAGAGAGAGACTGAATCATAGAGACAGAGATAGACAGAGACTGAAACATAGAGACAGAGATGGGGAGAGACTGAATCATAGAGGCAGAGATAGAGAGAGACTGAAACATAGAGACAGAGATAGAGAGAGACTGAATCATAGAGACAGAGATAGACAGAGACTGAAACATAGAGACAGAGATAGACAGAGACTGAAACAGAGATAGACAGAGACTGAAACATAGAGACAGAGATAGATAGAGACTGAATCATAGAGACAGAGATAGACAGAGACTGAAACATAGAGACAGAGATAGATAGAGACTGAATCATAGAGACAGAGATAGACAGAGACTGAAACATAGAGACAGAGATAGAGAGAGACTGAATCATAGAGACAGAGATAGACAGAGACTGAAACATAGAGACAGAGATAGATAGAGACTGCATCATAGAGAGAGATAGAGAGAGACTGAATCATAGAGACAGAGATAGATAGAGAGCGGTAACGGTGAGACAGAGATAGAGAGAGACTGAGTCATAGAGACAGAGATAGAGAGAGACTGAATCATAGAGACAGAGATAGACAGAGACTGAAACAGAGATAGACAGAGACTGAAACATAGAGACAGAGATGGAGAGAGACTGAATCATAGAGACAGAGATAGAGAGAGACTGAATCATAGAGACAGAGATAGTCAGAGACTGAAACATAG
>NC_088413.1:15582251-15634751 GCF_034236695.1 Oncorhynchus nerka | reverse complement strand
AAGCCGATTCTAGATTTAATTTCTAGATTTAATTTTGGATTGGAGATGCTTAATGTGAGTCTGGAAGGAGAGTTTACAGTCTAACCAGACACCTTGGTATTTGTAGATGTCCACATATCAATCAGAACCGTCCAGACTTGTGATGCTGGATAGGCAGGTGCTGGTAGCGATCGGTTGAAGAGCATGCATTTAGTTTTACTTGCATTTAAGAGCAGTTGGAGGCCACGGAAGGAGAGTTCTATGGCATTGAAGCTCGTCTGGAGGTTAGTTAACACAGTGTCCAACGAAGGGCCAGAAGTATACATAATGGTGTCATCTGTGTAGAGGTGGATCAGAGAATCACCAGCAGCAAGAGCGACATCATTGATGTACACAGAGAATAGAGACGGCCCGAGAATTGAACCCTGTGGCACCCCCATAGAGACTGCCAGAGGTCTGGACAACAGGCCTTCTGATTTGACACACTGAACTCTATCAGAGAAGTAGTTGGTGAACCAGGCGAGGCAGTCATTTGAGAAACCAAGGCTGTTGAGTCTTGAATGATAAGCAACTATATTTATAACCACGTAGCAATTAGCATGGAAAGTTACAACCCCAATGGAATGATAAGCTACTATAGCTATAACCACGTAGCAATTAGCATGGAAAATTGCAACCCAATGGAATGATAAGCTACTATAGCTATAACCACGTAGCAATTAGCATGGAAAGTTACAACCCAATGGAATGATAAGCTACTATAGCTATAACCACGTAGCAATTAGCATGGAAAATTGCAACCAGATGAACAAGAAACTTACTTTTAGATTGATCATTTTTCCACACTGAGTCTTAAGACTGGGAGTGTGGTTTACGATACATGGAATTAGCAGTGAATACATTGACTTAATCTGAAACATCGTCTGGAACTGTCTCGCTCCTGAGGTCTGATTGGCAGATTCTCAACAAGGAAGTCGATGAGAAGCTCATTAAAGATCATTAAAGATACCTAAACACACACACACACTTGGCTCCACAGCAGCCACTCACACTCAAGGGACTCAATTATTGCCACAGATGAGACGAAACTTCTTTATATTATTAACAGACCTCATTTTAATATTCTAGAATGTTTCCTATTAAATGAGGGAAAAAAGTCCCCTTCTCATGAAAGAGAGAAAAGAGAGAAAAAAGAGAAAGAGAGAGCACGTCTTCGTTCCTTTCTGCCAAAATAAAAGGTGTTGAGATTAAAAGCCTGCAGGTCTTCTCTTTGAAGAAAAAGGGACATTATTTAAAATGAACAAGACTACTGCTTTTCCACCCAATAAGACAATTAGTTCTCTTCTCCACCACTCTGTCTTCCTTTCAACACATTTTCCACAACCAGGTTTCTCACTTTCTCTTTTTTTCCCCTCATCTTTTCATGTTCAGTCATTTTGTTGCCTTTTCCAGTGGTGTTAGCACATGCACACCTTTAGAGGCAGCTACTGTAGATGGTGTCGTCACTCCGTCTCTCTCTCTCTCTCTCTCTCTCCCGTATTGAGTGCCATGAAACAGAAATGATCAAAAGCTCAGTTTTTTTGTTATTACCGGCATAAAATATATTTCAGATTAATTTCCGATGCTTTTTTAACAAGACACCACATGGGTGGTGCCCAACGCTTTGAGAGAGTGACTGAATGCTTTGTTTTCATCTAGATAACACCACACACACACCGCTGTCCTTCCTCTTTCATTGACTACTGTGGGATGAATCGTAAAGCACCTCTATTTAAACAAACGGAACCTTTCTCAAATGTATTGTTACGGTTTTCTTCCTGGGAAGGAGAGGAGGACCAAAATGCAGCGTGGTTATTCATAAACATCTTTAATGAAAGATGAAAATACGAACACTTTACAAAAACAATAAACGTGAAAAACCGAAAACAGTCTTATCTGGTGCAACAAACACAGAGACAGGAACAATCACCCACGAAATACCCAAAGAATATGGCTGCCTAAATATGGTTCCTGATCAGAGACAACGATAAACACCTGCCTCTGATTGAGAACCACTCCAGGCAACCATAGACTTTCCTAGACTACTTAACTAAACACAATATAAACTACAAAACCCCTAGACAAAACAAACCACATAAATCACCCATGTCACACCCTGGCCTGACCAAAATAATAAAGAAAACACAAAATACTAAGACCAGGGCGTGACATGTATTATATAAAATGTAAATGTATTATATTCAATGTAAATGTATTATATTCAATGTAAATGTATTATATTCAATGTAAATGTATTATATTCAATGTAAATGTATTATATTCAATGTAAATGTATTATATAAAATGCTCTGTTCCCGATGTCCCAAAAGCATCTTAAGGCTACGTTAATCGTTCAAACTTTTGTAGGAGCTTCAAGGCTGTATCCCAAAACCATCATTACTAACGTTGCACTTCAAAATGCTTGCTATTTACCGACTGTCTCAGACCCCTCGTAGAACAGCTAAGTGCGTCATTAGATGCTTTTTTTTGCCCTCCCACGTCACTTTATACACAGGAGGTATCCGCTAAACGTAGAAGATGTTGTATCTCTCTCTCTCTCTGTGACCACCAATAGCTTCACAGCAAAGTTGACTACAACATTTTGTTGCCAATCTCTTTGTAATTGTTACAGACAAGCAAAGGATAAAACAACAATTTGACTGCCTAATACACAGCCTACAGTATAGGCAACATAGACCTGTATAAATCAATAATATTGAAATCAATTCAATTCTGTTCAATTCAATTGAGCTCTATTTTGCTAATTGTAGGCTACTACTGTCTGTATCTATGTTGTGATGTGTTTTGATTTGCCAAATGTTGATTCAGTGCATTATTATTGGGTAAGCATTAGAAGAACCCGCCTCCATATTTGCAGCCAGTGATATCTTTTTTAGGAGAGTGTTTTCAGGGAATGAATGATAGTGTTGAGGGAATGTTACACTGGCGGCCATTGTAAGTAAGATGCATGGTTAAAACACTGGTAAGGCTAAGTTCCGTCGCTATGGGGAAACCGGGATCTGGTGTCAATAGAGCTGATCACCTATTAATAATGGCTGAGGATATAAATATATATCTTAAAACAAGCTGTGTCATCATTCAAGACTGTTGGAAGAGCATTCCAGGTGAAGCTGGTTGAGAGAATGCCAAGAGTTTGCAAAGCTGTCAACAAGGCAAAGGGTGGCTAATTTAAAGAATATAACAAATATTTTGATTTGTTTAACACTTTTTTGGTTGCCACATGATTCCATATGTGTTATTTCATAGTTTTGATGTCTTCACTATCATTCTACAATGTAGAAAATAGTGAAAATAAAGACAACCCTGGAATGAGTAGGTGTGTCCAAACGTTGGACTTGTACTGTATATCTAAAACAAGCTGTCATTATCCGTTGGTCAGTGTTTTTGGGGCCGACTTGTTATATTATCAAGCCCTTTCAGGAGCCCGTCTCTTCAAGTCAAAATGTTTTATCTCTTTGTAAAACACACCATTAGTATTTGATCCTACTATATGTTGTATCTCAGTACTGGAGTGTGGTTGGTGTTGTGATGGGCACTGCTTTGATTATGAAGGCATTTTTATGATTGTATATTTGATCATGTTCCGTCTGTGTATGAAATGTCCAGCCAGGTCTGAGGACGTTGGGAGATGACGTGGAAACCGGCCACTAGGGGCAACAGTTAGCAATGTTACCTTTTACAGTTTTTCTCAGTCGCTTTGGTGCATTTTTCACATCATCCGTAAAATGTGCAAAATAATAAGTGCATTTCTCAGAACTATTTGTACAAACTGCAATATACAATATATATGTTTCTAAAGCTAGTCAGTCACTACAAATCCTTAGTACATCTCTCAAAAGTAAATATTCATGCCAATGATCATGTCAGTGTCATCAGAATGATAAGTCATTGAGTCATTGTTCACGAACAAGGTCGTCAAAATGTTTAGGCATATTGTCAATGTAACTGTGTACTTTGACAGTATTACCTGATGTAAACTTAGGCTACAGTTTGGATGACAGTTACTGTATTGAAAATGCACAAGGCTGCACTTCTATGGCATATATCAATTTCAACAGTACTATTTACATATTACTGTATGTGGGTTATTGATTGAAAGAGACTGGACAACCCAAGGGGCACAATGGAAAAAAACTAAATTAGAAAGAAACACAGGAAACCACCCCTAAGGCACAACTTTGCCCGCAGCACTGTTGTGCTGTCTCCACACATCCAGACGTTCCTGTCTGTCGGCCCACATATAACTCATCCACATCACACCGGATATTTTCCCTTCCAATGCAACGTGGAAAGAATCTTTTGGAATGCCTTATCCATCCTCTGCAGGCGTCTACTGTGATGTCCTCACATGCTGCATCCATTGCAGCCAGCAGGGTCATCTGTGTGTGTGGCTGACGATCGTACACCTTCCACCTCCATGCTGAAAATAACTCATCAATTGGGTTAAGGAATGGTGAAGAAGGTTGGAGGAATTCTACGAGCATCCTCGGGTGAGTCACAAACCATTGCCTTATGATGTTTGATTGATGGAAACTCACATTATCACAAATGACCACATACTTTGGCAAATCCTCTCTAAACAGACCCCTCTCATCATCAGGGATGAGAGCCCTGTAGAGAGTCTCTAAAAAGTTGAGTAGATGCTGGGTGTTGTATGGCCCTATAAGGGGGATATGGGTTAGGACACCATGCTCCGAAATAGCAGCACACATGGTGATATTTCCTCCCCGTTGGCCTGGCAAATCCACAGTAGCTCTGTGACCGATGATATTCCGACCCCGCCTTCTGCATTTGGTCAGGTTGAAGCCAGCCTCATCCACATATACAAAGTTGTGAGAGGGTTCACTTGATTCCAACTCCATTATACGCTATATCCCAGAACACAGTTGAATTTGTTTTGGTAAGGAAATGTGACATAAAATGTACATATATTGCACGTTCCTTCCACAGCAATGGAAATGTGTGCAGTTTATGCTTACTGTACTATGTATCACTATAAAATGTTGCTGTAAAGTAGTTACATAGATATATGTTTTACCTGTACATACTGGTACCGTAGCTCCTTAACTCATGGTGCAAATAGCCTCCTCCTGTTGAGGTGTGAAAAGGCGTCCTCTGCCACCGGTTTGAGGTAATCTTGCAGTCCTATGTGGGGAAAAATGCAGTGATGCATCGCACACTTTCACATAGACAAAAACTATGCGAACACACATTTTACTGTAAAACATACAGGTGGGTGCATGTAAGGTGCAGTATGTATCTGTATAGAGTATATTTCTGTATGCTGTGAAATACAAGTGGACTACTGTAATATGAAGCATTGTAGGAAGTATACAGTATACTGCTTATATACAGTAACAGTGCACTGTACATTGGTGGACATACCTGTTCTCTCTCCGAAACGTTTGAACTATTGAGGACACGGTTGATCTCCCAATATTCAGCTGCACCCTTCGACCCGTCTCAGCCATTGTAAGGCTATGATTGACAACATGGTCTACAATAGTGGCCCTTATGTCATCAGATATGCGCCCATGTCCTCTTCTGCCTCTTCCTCTGTTTTGCCTTCCACCACACATTCTTGCTCCTCTTCTTCCTGCTCCTCTTCTTCCTCCTCCTCTTGGCTGTTGACCCTGTTCGTTTCCTGGTCCATCCATTATTGGAAAATTGCAACTCTAGGTTGTGGTCTGTCTATATATGCTTGCCAATTGATTCTTCATGAGATGCACCTTAAGACAACTGGTTGATTGTTGGTTGAACTAACACTTTACATTCCTTCATGAGTGAGGGTCAATTTCACCTGCACGATTCATCAATTCACGTTTTTGTACAAAAGGTCTAATAGAAATGTGTAAAACTTGAATTTGTACAAGTAGGATTAAGAATTGCACTTTTGATCTAAGAAATGCACCAAAGCGACTGAGAAAAACTGTAATGCCACACCTTAACCCTTACCTTGACCACTGGGAGTTAATGCTTAACCTTAACCCTTACCTTGACCACTGGGAGTTAATGCCACACCTTAACCCTTACCTTGACCACTGGGAGTTAATGCCACACCTTAACCCTTACCTTGACCACTGGGAGTTAATGCCACACCTTAACCCTTACCTTGACCACTGGGAGTTAATGCTTAACCTTAACCCTTACCTTGACCACTGAGAGTTAATGCTTAACCTTAACCCTTACCTTGACCACTGGGAGTTAATGCCACACCTTAACCCTTACCTTGACCACTGGGAGTTAATGCTTAACCTTAACCCTTACCTTGACCACTGGGAGTTAATGCCACACCTTAACCCTTACCTTGACCACTGGGAGTTAATGCTTAACCTTAAAAGTTCAGAGTTCATCTCTAAACTTCACCTTTAAACACTCTGAAATTTGATGTGTGAGAAACATGAACCTCTAATTCTGACGTGAGACTGTGAGAACAAGTTGTAAATGTGAGTGATTATGTATTTATTTTAGCGCACACATCATATAGGTAGCATCCCAAAATGCACCCTGTTTACTATATAGTGCACTTCATAGGGACCAGGATCCCATAGGACTCTGGTTAAAGTAGTGCACTTCATATGGACCAGGATCCCATAGGACTCTGGTTAAGGTAGTGCACTTCATAGGGACCAGGATCCCATAGGACTCTGGTTAAAGTAGTGCACTTCATATGGACCAGGATCCCATAGGACTCTGGTTAAAGTAGTGCACTTCATATGGACCAGGATCCCATAGGACTCTGGTTAAAGTAGTGCACTTCATGGGGACCAGGATCCCATAGGACTCTGGTTAAAGTAGTGCACTTCATAGGGACCAGGATCCCATAGGACTCTGGTTAAAGTAGTGCACTTCATAGGGACCAGGATCCCATAGGACTCTGGTTAAAGTAGTGCACTTCATAGGGACCAGGATCCCATAGGACTCTGGTTAAAGTAGTGCACTTCATAGGGACCAGGATCCCATAGAACTCTGGTTAAAGTAGTGCACTTCATAGGGACCAGGATCCCATAGGACTCTGGTTAAAGTAGTGCACTTCATAGGGACCAGGATGCCATAGGACTCTGGTTAAAGTAGTGCACTTCATAGGGACCAGGATCCCATAGGACTCTGGTTAAAGTAGTGCACTTCATAGGGACCAGGATCCCATAGGACTCTGGTTAAAGTAGTGCACTTCATAGGGACCAGGATCCCATAGGACTCTGGTTAAAGTAGTGCACTTCATAGGGACCAGGATCCCATAGAACTCTGGTTAAAGTAGTGCACTTCATAGGGACCAGGATCCAGTAGGACTCTGGTTAAAGTAGTTAACTTCATAGGGATCAGGATCCCATAGGACTCTGGTTAAAGTAGTGCACTTCATAGGGACCAGGACCCCATAGGACTCTGGTTAAAGTAGTGCACTTCATAGGGACCAGGATCCCATAGGACTCTGGTTAAAGTAGTGCACTTCATAGGGACCAGGATCCCATAGGACTCTGGTTAAAGTAGTGCACTTCATAGGGACCAGGATCCCATAGAACTCTGGTTAAAGTAGTGCACTTCATAGGGACCAGGATCCCATAGGACTCTGGTTAAAGTAGTGCACTTCATATGGACCAGGATCCCATAGGACTCTGGTTAAAGTAGTGCACTTCATAGGGACCAGGACCCCATAGGACTCTGGTTAAAGTAGTGCACTTCATAGGGACCAGGATCCCATAGGACTCTGGTTAAAGTAGTGCACTTCATAGGGACCAGGATGCCATAGGACTCTGGTTAAAGTAGTGCACTTCATAGGGACCAGGATGCCATAGGACTCTGGTTAAAGTAGTGCACTTCATAGGGACCAGGATCCCATAGGACTCTGGTTAAAGTAGTGCACTTCATAGGGACCAGGATCCCATAGGACTCTGGTTAAAGTAGTGCACTTCATAGGGACCAGGATCCCATAGGACTCTGGTTAAAGTAGTGCACTTCATAGGGACCAGGATCCCATAGGACTCTGGTTAAAGTAGTGCACTTCATAGGGACCAGGATCCCATAGAACTCTGGTTAAAGTAGTGCACTTCATAGGGACCAGGATGCCATAGGACTCTGGTTAAAGTAGTGCACTTCATAGGGACCAGGATCCCATAGGACTCTGGTTAAAGTAGTGCACTTCATAGGGACCAGGATGCCATAGGACTCTGGTTAAAGTAGTGCACTTCATAGGGACCAGGATCCCATAGGACTCTGGTTATAGTAGTGCACTTCATAGGGACCAGGATCCCATAGGACTCTGGTTAAAGTAGTGCACTTCATAGGTACCAGGATCCCATAGGACTCTGGTTACGGTAGTGCACTTCATAGGGACCAGGATCCCATAGGACTCTGGTTAAAGTAGTGCACTTCATAGGGACCAGGATCCCATAGGACTCTGGTTAAGGTAGTGCACTTCATAGGGACTCGTGTACCATTTGGAGCTCAAATATAACAGTAGGGGATGCTGAGGATGCTGCCCCCTGATAAATCATTAAAATATAAAAAAGTAAAAATAAATCCTCAAAATGGGTGAAGTAGGTCTTTATTGGTCCTGTATCAACAGACAACAATACTCCTCAATACCTCAGAATCATGTCTTGATGAGTGGATGAATAGGTCTGTGTTACCACCTCGTGATATGGGATGATTGCATTGCAACACACAGCGCAGGTTGAACACAACAGGGAGTCGACACAAATACATGTAATGATTCACACAACACACGTGTTTCATAACCACACGTCAAAACATGAAAAGTACGAGGACGACTTCACACAACACACGTGTTCATAACCACACGTCAAAACATGAAAAGTACGAGGACGACTTCACACAACACACGTGTTTCATAACCACACGTCAAAACATGAAAAGTACGAGGACGACTTCACACAACACACGTGTTCATAACCACACGTCAAAACATGAAAAGTACGAGGACGACTTCACACAACACACGTGTTTCATAACCACACGTCAAAACATGAAAAGTACGAGGACGACTTCACACAACACACGTGTTTCATAACCACACGTCAAAACATGAAAAGTACGAGGACGACTTCACACAACACACGTGTTCATAACCACACGTCAAAACATGAAAAGTACGAGGACGACTTCACACAACACACGTGTTTCATAACCACACGTCAAAACATGAAAAGTACGAGGACGACTTCACACAACACACGTGTTCATAACCACACGTCAAAACATGAAAAGTACGAGGACGACTTCACACAACACACGTGTTTCATAACCACACGTCAAAACATGAAAAGTACGAGGACGACTTCACACAACACACGTGTTTCATAACCACACGTCAAAACATGAAAAGTACGAGGACGACTTCACACAACACACGTGTTCATAACCACACGTCAAAACATGAAAAGTACGAGGACGACTTCACACAACACACGTGTTTCATAACCACACGTCAAAACATGAAAAGTACGAGGACGACTTCACACAACACACGTGTTTCATAACCACACGTCAAAACATGAAAAGTACGAGGACGACTTCACACAACACACGTGTTTCATAACCACACGTCAAAACATGAAAAGTACGAGGACGACTTCACACAACACACGTGTTTCATAACCACACGTCAAAACATGAAAAGTACGAGGACGACTTCACACAACACACGTGTTTCATAACCACACGTCAAAACATGAAAAGTACGAGGACGACTTCACACAACACACGTGTTTCATAACCACACGTCAAAACATGAAAAGTACGAGGACGACTTCACACAACACACGTGTTTCATAACCACACGTCAAAACATGAAAAGTACGAGGACGACTTCACACAACACACGTGTTTCATAACCACACGTCAAAACATGAAAAGTACGAGGACGACTTCACACAACACACGTGTTTCATAACCACACGTCAAAACATGAAAAGTACGAGGACGACTTCACACAACACACGTGTTTCATAACCACACGTCAAAACATGAAAAGAACGAGGACGACTTCACACAACACACGTGTTTCATAACCACACGTCAAAACATGAAAAGAACGAGGACGACTTCACACAACACACGTGTTTCATAACCACACGTCAAAACATGAAAAGAACGAGGACGACTTCACACAACACACGTGTTTCATAACCACACGTCAAAACATGAAAAGTACGAGGACGACTTCACACAACACACGTGTTTCATAACCACACGTCAAAACATGAAAAGTACGAGGACGACTTCACACAACACACGTGTTTCATAACCACACGTCAAAACATGAAAAGTACGAGGACGACTTCACACAACACACGTGTTTCATAACCACACGTCAAAACATGAAAAGTACGAGGACGACTTCACACAACACACGTGTTCATAACCACACGTCAAAACATGAAAAGTACGAGGACGACTTCACACAACACACGTGTTTCATAACCACACGTCAAAACATGAAAAAGGACGACTTCACACAACACACGTGTTTCATAACCACACGTCAAAACATGAAAAGAACGAGGACGACTTCACACAACACACGTGTTTCATAACCACACGTCAAAACATGAAAAGTACGAGGACGACTTCACACAACACACGTGTTTCATAACCACACGTCAAAACATGAAAAGTACGAGGACGACTTCACACAACACACGTGTTTCATAACCACACGTCAAAACATGAAAAGTACGAGGACGACTTCACACAACACACGTGTTTCATAACCACACGTCAAAACATGAAAAGTACGAGGACGACTTCACACAACACACGTGTTTCATAACCACACGTCAAAACATGAAAAGTACGAGGACGACTTCACACAACACACGTGTTTCATAACCACACGTCAAAACATGAAAAGTACGAGGACGACTTCACACAACACACGTGTTTCATAACCACACGTCAAAACATGAAAAGTACGAGGACGACTTCACACAACACACGTGTTTCATAACCACACGTCAAAACATGAAAAGTACGAGGACGACTTCACACAACACACGTGTTTCATAACCACACGTCAAAACATGAAAAGTAATACGAGGACGACTTCACACAACACACGTGTTTCATAACCACACGTCAAAACATGAAAAGTACGAGGACGACTTCACACAACACACGTGTTCATAACCACACGTCAAAACATGAAAAGTACGAGGACGACTTCACACAACACACGTGTTTCATAACCACACGTCAAAACATGAAAAGTACGAGGACGACTTCACACAACACACGTGTTCATAACCACACGTCAAAACATGAAAAGTACGAGGACGACTTCACACAACACACGTGTTCATAACCACACGTCAAAACATGAAAAGTACGAGGACGACTTCACACAACCACGTGTTTCATAACCACACGTCAAAACATGAAAAGAACGGGATCGATCCTGGTTTCACACAACATCCGTGTTTCATAACCACACGTCAAAACATGAAAAGAGGGCATCACACCTGTTTCATAACCACACGTCAAAACATGGGCATCACACAACACACGTGTTTCATAACATCACGTTTAGGCACAACACACGTGTTTCATAACCACACGTCAAAAGAGGCACACAACACACGTGTTTCATAACCACACGTCAAAACATGAAAAGTACGAGGACGACACCAGTGTTCAATCACATGCTAATGAACTGTTTGGTTAACATTTAGAATACAATCATCAAGGTGTAACAATTTGCTAACACAACAAGTATCAAGAATCAAGTCTATCATGGTAATGGGCATCCTGGTTTAGGGCATCCTGGTATAGGGCATCCTGGTTTAGGGCATCCTGGTTTAGGGCATCCTGGTTTAGGGCATCCTGGTATAGGGCATCCTGGTTTAGGGCATCCTGGTATAGGGCATCCTGGTTTAGGGCATCCTGGTATAGGGCATCCTGGTTTAGGGCATCCTGGTATAGGGTATCGGTGTATAGCGCATCCTGGTTTAGGGCATCCTGGTTTAGGGCATCGGTGTATAGGGCATCCTGGTTTAGACCATCGTTGTATAGGGTATTGTGATATAGGGTATCGGGGTATAGACCATCGTTGTATAGGGTATCCTGGTACAGGGTATCGTAATATAGGGTATCCTGGTATAGGGTATCGTAATATAAGTCATCATGGTATAGGGTATCCTGGTATAGAATATCCTGGTATAGGGCATCCTGGTATAGGGTATCCTGGTATAGGGTATCCTGGTATAGGGCATCATGGTATAGGGTATCCTGGTATAGAGCATCATGGTATAGGGTATCCTGGTATAGGGTATCCTGGTATAGGGTATCCTGGTATAGAGCATCCTGGTATAGGGCATCCTGATATAGGGTATCCTGGTATAGGGTATCCTGGTATAGGGTATCCTGGTATAGAGCATCCTGGTATAGGGTATCGTAATATAGGGTATCCTGGTATAGGGTATCCTGGTATAGAGCATCCTGGTATAGAGCATCCTGGTATAGGGCATCGTTGTATAGGGTATCCTGGTATAGGGTATCCTGGTATAGAGCATCCTGGTATAGGGCATCATGGTAAAGGATATTGTGGTATAGGGTATCCTGTTATAGGGTATCCTAGTATAGGGTATCCTGGTATAGGGTATCCTGGTATAGGGTATCATGGTATAGGTTATCATGGTATAGGGTATTGTGGTATAGGGTATCCTGGTATAGAGCATCATGGTATAGGATATTGTGGTATAGGATATCCTGTTATAGGGTATCCTAGTGTAGGGGATCCTGGTATAGGGCACCATGGTTTAGGGTATCATGGTATAGGGTATCATGGTATAGGGTATCGGGGTATAGGGCATCATGGTATAGGGTATCATGGTATAGGGTATCGGGGTATAGGGCATCCTGGTTTAGGGTATCATGGTATAGGGTATCCTGGTATAGGGTATCGGGGTATAGGGCATCCTGGTTTAGGGTATCATGGTATAGGGTATCATGGTATAGGGTATCGGGGTATAGGGCATCCTGGTTTAGGGTATCATGGTATAGGGTATCCTGGTATAGGGTATCATGGTATAGGGCATCCTGGTTTAGGGTATCATGGTATAGGGCATCGTTGTATAGGGTGTCCTAGTATAGTACATTCCCGGTATTGTCTATCAAGTATCATTGTAGAGAGTTGTGGGTTAGAGGGGGATGTTGAAACTACACTAGTAATAGAAGTCATGGAGTTCCAGAAGTTTCTGTGTCTGTTAGAACGTCCTCTAAAATGATAAGGTCATTTACAGAACATCTACACATGAAAGGAGTCCTGGACGTATTGGCGCCCATTCCAAAATGTGTCTCTTCAAATGAAAGCTTGTCCTCTAGATTAGAATGATAAGAACAGTTCTACAAGTCAGACACATCAAAGGGTGGAAGGATGGAAGTATTGGTACCCATTACAAAACGTGTCTCTTTATAAAATGATAGCGGTAGGATAGAGAGATGTGTGAAGGGCAGGAACCTCATCCATTCCGATGATTTGTCCAACCAGTCAGGTGATTTCTCAGTCTAGGAAAGGCCAGATACGGCCTCATCCAAACTCCATTTTGGCTCTGTGTGATATCTTGTTTCTCTGCTCCCCTGGCTGAATCAATTGCTGACTGAGAAGCTGGAGGAGCAGAAGGAGGGGAGGAAGTGAAACGTCTAACCTGTCTGTCTGTCCTCCCTTAGGAAGGTGTTGGAGGTCTGGGAGGTTTTCACCCTCTGATTCCACCTTCACATAATTAAGTGTATAGACAGACACTAACACTGAAAGACAGAAAGATAGGCAGGTCGACAGACAGACAGACAGACAGACAGACAGGCAGACAGACAGGCAGACAGGCAGACAGACAGACAGACAGACAGACAGACAGACAGGCAGGCAGACAGGCAGGACAGACAGACAGACAGACAGACAGACAGACAGACAGACAGACAGACAGACAGACAGACAGACAGACAGGCAGAGAGACAGACAGGCAGGTAGGTAGGTTGGCAGGCAGACAGGCAGACAGACAGACAGACAGACAGACAGACAGACAGACAGACAGACAGACAGACAGACAGACAGACAGACAGATAGGCAGACAGACAGACAGACAGAGAGACAGACAGGCAGGTAGGTAGGTTGGCAGGCATGTCAAGACAGATGGACAGGCAGGCAGGCAGGCAGACAGGCAGACAGACAGCCAGACAGCCAGACAGACAGATAGGCAGACAGACAGACAGACAGACAGACAGACAGACAGACAGACAGACAGACAGACAGACAGGTAGGTAGGTAGGTTGGCAGGCATGTCAAGACAGATGGACAGACAGGCAGACAGACAAAAAGTAGTTTAATCCTGAACAAAAAACTCTCAAAAACAGACATTTGTCCCTGAATTGGTCTTGATCTCTATGTTCAGCTAGAGTGTTTACATTGCTTCCTGTCCTGTCTTCTTTTCAGACAGTGAACTTTCCTCTTTTCCTCAGCTGCTGCTGAAAGCCCTGGGCATTCTACTTCTCTTCAGAGACACAATTGGTTTCGTGCTCTGTCTGTTAACTTTGTGTGTGTATCTCTCTTTCTTTCTGTGTGTGTTTCCTTCTTTCTTTCTTTCTTTCTTTCTTTCTTTCTTTCTTTCTTTCTGTGTGTGTGTGTGTGTGTGTGTGTGTGTGTGTGTGTGTGTGTGTGTGTGTGTGTGTGTGTGTGTGTGTGTGTGTGTGTGTGTGTGTGTGTGTGTGTGTGTGTGTGTGTGTGTGTGTGTGTGTGTGTGTGTGTGTGTGTGTGTGTGTGTGTGTGTGTGTGTGTGTGTGTGTGTGTGTGTGTGTGTGTGTGTGTGTGTGTGTGTGTGTGTGTGTGTGTGTGTGTGTGTGTGTGTGTGTGTGTGTGTGTGTGTGTGTGTGTGTGTGTGTGTGTGTGTGTGTGTGTGTGTGTGAGTGTGTGTGTGTGTGTGTGTGTGAGTGTGTGTGTGTGTGTGTGTGTGTGTGTGTGTGTGTGTGTGTGTGTGTGTGTGTGTGTGTGTGTGTGTGTGTGTGTGTGTGTGTGTGTGTGTGTGAGTGTGAGTGTGTGTGTGTGTGTGTGTGTGTGTGTGTGTGTGTGTGTGTGTGTGTGTGTGTGTGTGTGTGTGTGTGTGTGTGTGTGTGTGTGTGTGTGTGTGTGTGTGTGTGTGTGTGTGTGTGTGTGTGTGTGTGTGTGTGTGTGTGTGTGTGTGTGTGTGAGTGTGAGTGTGTGAGTGTGTGTGTGTGTGTGTGTGTGTGTGTGTGTGTGTGTGTGTGTGTGTGTGTGTGTGTGTGTGTGTGTGTGTGTGTGTGTGTGTGTGTGTGTGAGAGTGTGAGTGTGTGAGTGTGAGTGTGAGTGTGAGTGTGAGTGTGAGTGTGAGTGCAGGCCAAGCCAGCCAACGGGTTGTTTCTAAATGAATGTGAAGCTGATTGCATCTCCTCTCCTAACAGTCCCTGATGTTTTCTATTCACAACAGGTCTCTATAGACAGTTTACAGAATCATAACAATATGTTTATGTACTTTAACATATTACCTCTCTTTCTAAATATACAGTGGGGAGAACAAGTATTTCACACACTGCCGATTTTGCAGGTTTTCCTACTTACAAAGCATGTAGAGGTCTGTAATGTTTATCACTTCAACTGTGAGAGACGGAATCTAAAACAAACATGTGGAAAAACACATTGTATGATTTTTAAGTAATTAATTTGCATTTGATTGCATTCCTGTCACTAGTCAGTGTAAAAGAGAAAGGGAATTAGGAATAAACTCCTCCTCCTCCTCCCTTCCCAGTCCTCCTCTTCTCATCCCACTCTTCCTCCTCCTCTCATCCCAGTCCTCCTCCTTCCCCCTGTCCTCCCCTGTTCCTGTCACTAGTCTCCTCCTCCTCCTTCCCCCTGCCCTCCCCTGTTCCTGTCACTAGTCTCCTCCTCCTTCCCCCTGTCCTCCCCTGTTCCTGTCACTAGTCTCCTCCTCCTCCTTCCCCCTGCCCTCCCCTGTTCCTGTCACTGGTCTCCTCCTCCTTCCCCTGCCCTCCCCTGTTCCTGTCACTAGTCTCCTCCTCTCCTTCCCCCTGCCCTCCCTGTTCCTGTCACTAGTCTCCTCCTCCTCCTTCCCCCTGCCCTCCCCTGTTCCTGCCCTCCCCTGTTCCTGTCACTAGTCTCCTCCTCCTCCTTCCCCCTGCCCTCCCCTGTTCCTGTCACTAGTCTCCTCCTCCTTCCCCCTGCCCTCCCCTGTTCCTGTCACTAGTCTCCTCCTCCTCCTTCCCCCTGCCCTCCCCTGTTCCTGTCACTAGTCTCCTCCTCCTCCTTCCCCTGTCCTCCCCTGTTCCTGTCACTAGTCTCCTCCCTCCTTCCCCCTGTCCTCCCTGTTCCTGTCACTAGTCTCCTCCTCCTTCCCCCTGCCCTCCCCTGCCCTCCCCTGTTCCTGTCACTAGTCTCCTCCTCCTTCCCCCTGTCCTCCCCTGTTCCTGTCACTAGTCTCCTCCTCCTTCCCCCTGCCCTCCCTGTTCCTGTCACTAGTCCTCCTCCTTCCCCTGTCTCCTCCTCCTCCTTCCTGCCCCCTGTTCCTGTCACTAGTTTCCTCCTCCTCCTTCCCCTGCCCTCCCATGTTCCTGTCACTAGTCTCCTCCTCCTTCCCCCTGCCCTCCCATGTTCCTGCCCTCCCCTGTTCACTAGTCTCCTCCTCCTCCTTCCCCTGCCCTCCCATGTTCCTGTCACTAGTCTCCTCCTCCTCCTTCCCCCTGCCCTCCCCTGTTCCTGTCACTAGTCTCCTCCTCCTTCCCCCTGTCCTCCCCTGTTCCTGTCACTAGTCTCCTCCTCCTCCTTCCCCCTGCCCTCCCCTGTTCCTGTCACTATTCAGTGTAAAAGAGAAAGGGAATGAAGAATAAAGGGAATAGTTCAATTTGAGGTGCAGTTTGTCTGAAGGTGTTAACACCTCATTCTCTCTCTTTATCCTTCCTGGTCTCCTCCTTTCCTCCCTACCTTTTTCACCCTACCCTTCTCCCCAATCCCCTCCCTGCCTTCCTCTCTCCTCTCCCCTTCACCCCAATCCCCTGCTGCCTTCCTCCCCTCTCCCCTTCACCCTTCTCCCCTGCTGCCTTCCTCCCCTCTCCCCTTCCCCCTTCTCCCCTGCTGCCTTCCTCTCCCTCTCCCCTTCACCCTTCTCCCCTGCTGCCTTCCTCTCCCCTTCTCCCCAATCCCCTGCTGCCTTCCCCCCCCTCTCCCCTTCACCCTTCTCCCCTGCTGCCTTCCCTCCCCTCTCCCCTTCACCCTTCTCCCCTGCTGCCTTCCTCTCCCTCTCCCCTTCACCCTTCTACCCTGCTGCCTTCCTCTCCCTCTCCCCTTCTCCCCAATCCCCCTGCCTTCCTCTCCCTCTCCCCTTCACCCCAATCCCCTGCTGCCTTCCCTCCCTCTCCCCTTCACCCCAATCCCCTGCTCTTCCTCCCCTCTCCCCTTCAGACTTCTCCCCTGCTGCCTTCCTCTCCCTGTCCCCTTCTCCCCAATCCCCTGCTGCCTTCCTCTCCCTCTCCCCTTCACCCTTCTCCCCTGTTGCCTTCCTCTCCCTCTCCCCTTCTCCCCAATCCCCTGCTGCCCCCTCCTCTCCCCATCTCCCACTCCTTCCCCCCTCCCCAATCCCCTGCTGCCTTCCTCCCCTCTCCCCTTCAACCCAATCCCCTGCTGCCTTCCTCCCCTCTCCCCTTCACCCCAATCCCCTGCTGCCTTCCTCTCCCTCTCCCCTTCACCCCAATCCCCTGTTGCCTTCCTCTCCCCTCTCCCCTTCACCCCAATCCCCTGCTGCCTTCCTCCCCTCTCCCCTTCACCCCAATCCCCTGCTGCCTTCCTCTCCCTCTCCCCTTCTCCCCAATCCCCTGCTGCCTTCCTCCCCCTCTCCCCTTCACCCCCAATCCCCTGCTGCCTTCCTCCCCCTCTCCCCTTCTCCCCAATCCCCTGCTGCCTTCCCTCTCCCTCTCCCCTTCACCCTTCTCCCTGCTGCCTTCCTCTCCCTCTCCCCTTCTCCCCAATCCCCTGCTGCCTTCCTCTCCCTCTCCCCTTCTCCCCATCTCCCTCCTGCCTTCCTCTCCCTCTCCCCTTCTTTCTCCCCAACCCCCTCCTGCTTTCCTACCCCTTCCCCTTTCCCCATGGCCCTCCTGCCCATCTCCCTCCTGCCTCCCTCCTCCTCTCCCCATCTCCCTCCTACCTCCCTCCTCCTCTCCCTTTCTCCCCATCTCCCTCCTACCCATCTCCCTCCTACCTCCCTCCCCTCTCCCCTTCTCCCCATCTCCCTCCTACCTCCCTCCCCTCTCCCCTTCTCCCCATCTCCCTCCTACCTCCCTCCCCCTCTCCCCATCTCCCTCCTGACCATCTCCCTCCTCCTCTCCCCATCTCCCCCTCCTCCCTTTTCTTTCTCAATAGTTAGGAGGTAATCTAGGTTGGTGCTGAGCACTACGAAGGCAACTGCAACAAGATATCATAGTTTCCCTTCGAAAACTCGATATACTACGGATGAATGTCTATTTTTGATGCATTACTTCCCCATGGTTACAGGGATAATTCCCCTTGGTTACAGGGATAATTCCCCTTGGTTACAGGGGTAATTCCTCTTGGTTACAGGGTTAACACAGAAACAACTCAAAGGGTTTAGGCTTTCATTCAGAGTGGGTAAGGTTAAGGTTAAGGTTAAGGTTTTCATTCAGAGTGGGTAAGGTTAAGGTTAAGGTTAAGGTTTAGGCTTTCATTCAGAGTGGGTAAGGTTAAAGTTAAGGTTAAGGTTAAGGTTAAGGTTAAGGTTTAGGCTTTCATTCAGAGTGGGTAAGGTTAAGGTTTTCATTCAGAGTGGGTAAGGTTAAGGTTTTCATTCAGAGTGGGTAAGGTTAAGGTTAAGGCTTTCATTCAGAGTGGTTAAGGTTAAGGTTAAGGTTAAGGCAACTCAAAGGGTTAGGTTTAGGCTTTCATTCAGAGTGGTTAAGGTTAAGGTTAAGGTTAAGGCAACTCAAAGGGTTAGGTTTAGGCTTTCATTCAGAGTGGGTAAGGGTAAGGGTAAGGTTAAGGTTAAGGTTAAGATTAAGGTTAAGGTTAAGGCTATGGTTTGGGGAAGGATTAAAACTAAATCATTAAAAACCATGTAATTTTACCATCAGGTATCATCAGTATTGTCCTTATTCTCGTGTTTTGCTCGAGCAGTGTGAAGTGACATAGCGGAGTGTTCTTGGCATGGTGCTCTGGCGCCGAGCATCATGAGTTAACTCCCAGTGCTGGGTAATTGTTAAATGTGTGTTTTGGGTGAGCGCAGAGGAAGGAATATGTGGACGTTCTAGGGACCTTTTCAAAAGTCGCAAATCGCTGTCTACTTCTAGTGATCAGTCTGGGCAATACACACACACACACACACACACACACACACACACACACACACACACACACACACACACACACACACACACACACACACACACACACACACACACACACACACACACACACACACACAGTCTCTATTTCTCTATCAGTCCCTCTGTCTCTCTTTGTCAATCTCACTCCCTCCCTCTCTCTCTCAGTCTCTATTTCTCTTTCAGTCCCCCCCTCTCCCTCCCTCTCCTCTCTCTCTCCCTCTCCTCCCTCTCTCTCTCTCTCTCTCTCTCTCTCTCTCTCTCTCTCTCTCTCTCTCTCTCTCTCTCTCTCTCTCTCTCTCTCTTTCTCTCTGCCTCTCTTTATATATATATAACGTCTCGCCCACTTTTTCTCTCGTCCCCCATCCCTCGTATCCATCCTGTGTTTAAGTTCAATCTGGATGACTAGCATTCAAAAGTGTGTGTGCATTGACAGCGTACATTGGGGCGGGTAGGCGTCACGGTGGTGTGTACATGAACATGTAATTATGTGTGACAGTATATGATAGCGTGTGTGTGAATGAGTTTGTGTGTGTGTTTGTGTGTGTGTGTGTGTGTGTCTGTACGAGAGTCTGTGTGTGTCAGTGTGTGTATGTTAGAGTGTCTATGTGTGTGTCAGTCTGTGTGTGTGTCAGTCTGTGTGTGTTAGAGAGTCTATGTGTGTCTGTGTGTGTCAGTCTGCGTGTGTTATAGAGTCTATGTGTGTCTGTGTGTGTCAGTCTGCGTGTGTTATAGAGTCTATGTGTGTCTGTGTGTGTCAGTCTGTGTGTGTTAGAGAGTCTATGTGTGTGAGTGTCTGTTGTCAGGACAGTGATATCATGGATCATTCTCCTTGCCGGGCCTCATGGTTGCAGCAGCAAGAGTTTGACAACATCAAAGTTGCCTAAACAAAGCCTGGCGCTGTGAAGCCTCTTTGATCAGCACTAATCATTGTTTTACTTAATGGCCTGATTCTTCACACTTCCCTTCCTGAGCTGACGTCTGTGTTTGCCTGTGTCACAGCGAGACACAGAGAGCTGGGGATGGAATGACAGCCCTCTAATGTGTGTGAAGTGTGTTTCTGAATCCGTGTGTGTTGTGTGTGTCTCTGTGTGTGTGTGTCCCTGTGTGTGTATGTGTTTAAGTGTGTCTGTGTGTGTCTCTGTGTGTGTGTGTCCCTGTGTGTGTATGTGTTTAAGTGTGTCTGTGTGTTTGTGTGTCCCTCTGTGTGTGTGTGTCCCTGTGTGTTTGTGTGTCTCTGTGTGTGCATGTGTGTGTGTGTCTCTGTGTGTTTGTGTGTCCCTGTGTGTTTGTGTGTCTCTGTGTGTGCATGTGTGTGTGTGTGTTTGTGTGTCTCTGTGTGTCTCTGTGTGTGCATGTGTGTGTGTGTTTGTGTGTCTCTGTGTGTCTGTGTGTGTGTGTGTGTTTAAGTGCCTGTGTGTCTCCCTGTCTTCTTTACAGACTTTCACTGATGACTGACAAACCAGATCATTTATTCTCCATGAAGTGCAGCTGCTTTGGAAATGTGTTTTCAGCATGACTGCTTCCTCCTCACTGACAGTTAATGCTTCTCTTGCCGTGTGATGAGGGTGTGTGTGTGTGGGAGGGGTGTGTGTGGGAGGGGTGTGTGTGTGTGTGTGTGTGTGTGTGGGAGGGGTGTGTGTGTGTGTGTCTGGGAGGGGTGTGTGTGTGTGGGAGGGGGTGTGTGTGTGGGAGGGGGTGTGTGTGGGAGGGGTGTGTGTGTGGGAGGGGGGTGTGTGTGTGGGAGGGGGGGTGTGTGGTGTGTGTGTGGGAGGGGGTGTGTGTGGGAGGGGTGTGGTGTGGGAGGGGTGTGTGTCTGGGAGGGGTGTGTGTGTGGGAGGGGTGTGTGTGTGGGAGGGGGTGTGTGTGTGTGGGAGGGTGTGTGTGTGGGAGGGGTGTGTGTGTCTGGGGTGTGTGGGAGGGGTGTGTGTGTGTGGGAGGGGTGTGTGTGTGGGAGGGGTGTGTGTGTGGGAGGGGTGTGTGTGTGTGGGAGGGGTGTGTGTGTGTGGGAGGGGTGTGTGTGTGTGGTGTATTGGCCTTTACATGCAGATACACAAAGTACATGGATATGAAACACTAGCGTTCTACGATGAGGAGTGTGAGAAAGAGAAACAGATCATTTTGTCCCATTCCATTATAAATACAACCCATATTTATGCTTATTTATTTTCCCTTGTGTACTTTAACCATTTGTACATTGTTACAACACTGTATATATACAGTTTATTTATTGTTTTGAAACTTCTGTATGTGTAATGTTTACTGTTAATTTTATTGTTTATTTCAATTTGGTATATTATCTACCTCACTTGCTTTGGCAATGTTGACACGTGTTTCCCATGCCAATAAAGCCCCTTGAATTGAATTGATATATATAAAATATATACAGTTGAAGTCGGAAGTTTACATACACCTTAGCCAACTACATTTAAACTCAGTTTTTCATCATTCCTGACATTTAATCCTGTAAAATCCCTGTTTTAGGTCAGTTAGGATCATCACTTTATTTTAATAATGTGAAATGCAGAATAATAGTAGAGATAATTATTTATTTAAGCTTTTATTTCTTTCATCACATTCCCAGTGGGTCAGAAGTTTACATGCACTCAATTAGAATTTGTTAGCATTGCCTTTAAATTGTTTAACTTGGGTCAAACGTTTCGGGTAGCCTTCCACAAGCTTCCCACAATAAGTTTGAATTTTGGCCCATTCCTCTCTGACAGAGTTGGTGTAACTGAGTCAGGTTTGTAGGCCTCCTTGCTCACACACACTTTTTCAGTTCTGCTCACATATTTTTGATAGGCTTCAGGTCAGGGCTTTGTGATGGCCACTCCAATAGCATGACTTTGTTGTCCTTAAGCCATTTTTCCACAACTTGGATGCTTGGGGTCATTGTCCATTTGGAAGATCCATTTGCAACCAAGCTTTAACTTCCTGACTGATGTTTTGAGATGACTCCATCTATTTTGTGAAGTGCACCAGTCCCTCCTGCAGCAAAGCACCCCCACAACATGATGTTGCCACCTCCGTGCTTCACGGTTGGGGTGTTCTTCTGCTTGCAAGCCTTCCCCTTTTCCCTCCAAACATAACAATGGTCATTATGAACAAACAGTTCTATTTTTGTTTCATCAGACCAGAGGACATTTCTCCAAAAAGTACGATCTTTGTCCCCATGTGCAGTTTCAAACCGTAGTCTGGCTTTTTTATGGCGGTTTTGGAGCAGTGGCTTCTTCCTTGCTGAGCGGCCTTTCAGGTTATGTCGATTTAGGACTCGCTTTAATGTTGATATAGATACTTTTGTACCTGTTTCCGCCAGCATCTTCACAAGGTCCTTTGCTGTTGTTTTGGGATTGATATACACTTTTCGCACCAAAGTGTGTGTGTGTTACTGTGTGTTGCTCTGTGTTTCTGTGTGTGTGCTGCTGTGTGCGTGTGTGTTGCTGTGTGTGTGTGTGTGTTGCTGTGTGTGGATTGCTGTGTGTGTGACGCTGTGTGCGTGTGTGTTGCTGTGTGTTGCTGTGTGTGTGTGTGTGTTGCTGTGTGTGGGTTGCTGTGTGTGTGACGCTGTGTGCGTGTGTGTTGCTGTGTGTGTGTGTGTGTTGCTGTGTGTGGGTTGCTGTGTGTGTGACGCTGTGTGTGTGTGTGTTGCTGTGTGTTGCTATGTGTCTGATGCTGTGTGTGTGTTGCACAATCTGGAATTCATGGGCTTTGTGTGTGACACATCCTTGGGAGGTGAATTTATCTTTTGATAAATCCCTGACTGTGGGTTGATGGAGTCTTAGGGATAGAAGCCTGGCTGTGATTATCCTTCTGAAGGGTTGAGACTCGTGTACACACACACATACAAACACGCATGCACACACACAAACACACGGAATGATCTCTTCCCCTAATGTGAATCTGAAGGTTCTCTCTCTCTCTCTCTCTCTCTCTCTCTCTCTCTCTCTCTCTCTCTCTCTCTTTCTCTGTCTTTCTCTCTCTCTTTCTCTCTCTCTCTCTCTCTCTCTCTCTCTCTCTCTCTTTCTCTGTCTCTCTGCCTCTCTGCCTCTCTTTCTCTCTCTCTCTCTCTCTCTCTCTCTCTCTCTCTCTCTGCCTCTCTTTCTCTCTCTCTTTCTCTGTCCTCCTCCTCTGCCTCTCTTTCTGCCTCTTTTTCTCTCTCTCTTTCTCTGTCTCTCTCTCTGTCTCTTTCTCTCTCTCTTTCTCTGTCTCTCTCTCTGCCTCTCTTCTCTTTCTCTCTCTCTCTCTGTCTCTCTTTCACTGTCTCTCTGTCTTAATACATGTTAATTAGGAAACCCATATCCACTTTACCCAAGAGGTAAACATGTTAAACACTTTCTGTGTGTTTATCTCATCTGTTTTCTGTCCAACTAGTAACAACTGTTTTCTGTCCAACTGTTTTCTGTCCAACACACACACAAGTTAATAGAGTTAAAATACAGTCATTGTTTTACATCCCAACAGGAACCTGAAGGTAAAATACAGTAGTTGTTTTACATCCCAACAGGAACCTGAAGGTAAAATACAGGCGTTGTTTTCCATCCCAACAGGCACCTGAAGTTAAAATACAGTCGTTGTTTTCCATCCCAACAGGAACCTGAAGTTAAAATACAGTCGTTGTTTCCATCCCAATAGGAACCTGAAGGTAAAATACAGTCGTTGTTTTACATCCCAACAGGAACCTGAAGGTAAAATACAGTAGTTGTTTTCCTCTCTCTCTCTCTCTCTCTCTCTCTCTCTCTCTCTCTCTCTCTCTCTCCTCTCCTCTCCTCTCCTCTCCTCTCCCCTCCTCTCCTCTCCTCTCCTCCCCTCTCCTTTCGATAAAAGTGTAAATAAAAGCATTGAGTTGGCAGGGACCCAAGGGATGATATCTCTTATCATGTTTTAATGCAGGAGGATTAGAAGGGCTTTGCTTGTGTTTGCTGCTAAAATGCTTCTGGGCCTACGAGAGAGAGAGAGAAGGATGAAGAAAGAGAGAAAGAGAGATCGAGAGAGAGAGAGATTGAGAGAGAGAGAGAGAGAGAGATCGACAGAGAGACAAATACATATTTCCTCTCCCCTCCTTTCCCCCTTTCCTCCCTTCTTTCCCTCTATATTCTCCTTCTATGTCTTGCCTGCATGTTTCTAATGTCCAGTCTGTGTGTAGACCTCTGTTCTAGGGTTAGTAGAGAGACTGTTCCGCTCCATATTCCTGAACACCTCTTGGGAAAACACAGAGGGATTGTTACCCGGTTGGAGCTAGTTAGTTAGAATCCGTGAAGGCCTTGTGTTCTGTACGAAGGAAAACTTTTGTGACTCTCAGATGACATGATGATGATGATGATGATGATGATGATGACACAAAGGGATGTCATTCTGTGTGTCATTGATTGGGGTTGATGTTGGCATCCCTGATAGTCTTCACTTGACATGACATGCAAGTTTCTTGTATCAGAGAAGTAGAATGGAGGGGTGGGGAGGGAGAGAGAGACAAAGAGAGAGAGATTGGGGGAGAGAGAGTAGGGTAGAGTGAAAGAATAACATATTGAGAGAGAGAGAGAGAGAGAGAGAGAGAGAGAGAGAGAGAGAGAGAGAGAAAGAAGAGAGAGAGAGACAGCGAGAGGAGAGAGAGGAGAGAGGAGAGAGAGGAGAGAGAGGAGAGAGGGGAGAGAGAGAGGGAGAGAAAGAGAGAGAAAGGGAGAGAAAGAGAGAGACAGCGAGAGGAGAGAGAGGAGAGAGGGGAGAGAGGAGAGAGAGAGGGAGAGAAAGAGAGAGACAGCGAGAGGAGAGAGAGGAGAAAGGGGAGAGAGGAGAGAGAGAGGGAGAGAAAGACTGAAAAAGAGAGAGACAGCGAGAGGAGAGAGAGGAGAGAGGGGAGAGAGGGAGAGAAAGAGAGAGTGAGAAGAAGAAAGAACAATGGACAGGGTGTCTGTGTGTGTGTGTGGATGTGTCCATCTGTGGCAGTGTGTGTGTTTGCGTATGTGTGTGTGTATGTGTGTGTGTGTGTGTGTGTGTGTGGTGTGTGTGTTTGTGCATGCATGAATGTGTGTGTGTGTGTGTGTGTCTGTGAGTACATGCCTGGGCATGTTTGTGTGTGTTCGGAGAGAGAGACAGCTGGGACTCAAACAGTGCCAGTCTGCCAGTTAAATTGATCAGGCAGCAGGGTGGCCATCACTTCACTCAGCAGTGAGGACCCCTACCTACCTCCTCCATTTAGGACATCATTCCTGGTGTGTGTGTGTGAGTGGTTTGTGTGCACTGAGTATTTACTTCAACTTTGTTCGACTCTACAGGACTTCTTTTAGGCCACTTTGGACCACTCTACCACCGACGTAACACACAGGTCTGTTTTCCTAAATCATTCTCCTTGACAACAAAATGGTAGCTTTGGCCTATTTCTCTCTCACCTTCTCTCTCTCTGTCTCTCTGTCTCTCTCTCTCTCTGTCTCTCTCTGTCTCTCTTTCTCTCTCTCTCTCTCTCTCTCTCTGTCTCTCTGTCTCCCTCTCTATCTCCCTCTCTCTCACCTTCTCTCTCTCTCTCTCTGTCTCTCTCTCTCTCTCTCTCTCTCTCTCTCTCTCTCTCTCTCTCTCTCTCTGTCTCTCTCTCTCTCTCTCTCTCTCTCTCTCTCTCTCTCTGTCTCTCTCTCTCTCCTCTCTCTCTCTTTCTCTCTCTCTCTGTCTGTCTTTCCTCCTCACTCTCAAAATCTCTTATTCTCTTTCTTTCTCTTATATCCTCTCTACCTCTCTCTATTTCTCTCTCTCTCTGTGTCTCTCTTTCTCTCTCTCTCTCTCTGTCTCTCTTTCTCTCTCCCTACTCTCTTGACTCATCCTCTTTCCGTCTCTTGCAGTCAGAGAAGTGTGTGTCTTTGTTGAACTCAATTCTATTTAGTTTATGAACTGATACAAAAAACGACGACGTCATCAAAACATCAAGATTTTCAATTGAAATTATTACACAACATTCTTTCAACCAATGGAATGTTATATATATGGAGGATACAACCATCTCAGCACTGCAATCATTCAACCTTTTGTTTTGGTACGGCTCATATGTAACTTGTTCTTGGTCACAGTTTCAGGAACGGCTGAAGAATTGCAACATTTACTTGGAGCTAACTCTGCAGAGAGCACTGCTGGGTGACATGAATAGTCATAGTCAATCGATCAATAATATAATAATACTCTTAGTAAAAAGAAATCATATTTAATTTACAATCTGTTGATACTGTGAGAATAGAAAGGTTCATAACTTGTGTGAAACATTGCTGCATAGTTGAAAAAGTATGTATGGTCTTCAGAGACAGACAGGAGGGGTTGAGGGTAGCTGTAGGGTGGGACAGGAGGGGTTGAGGGTAGCTGTAGGGTGGGACAGGAGGGGTTGAGGATAGCTGTAGGGTGGGATAGGAGGGGTTGAGGGTAGCTGTAGGGTGGGACAGGAGGGGTTGAGGATAGCTGTAGGGTGGGATAGGAGGGGTTGAGGGTAGCTGTAGGGTGGGATAGGAGGGGTTGAGGGTAGCTGTAGGGTGGGACAGGAGGGGTTGAGGGTAGCTGTAGGGTGGGACAGGAGGGGTTGAGGGTAGCTGTAGGGTGGGACAGGAGGGGTTGAGGGTAGCTGTAGGGTGGGACAGGAGGGGTTGAGGGTAGCTGTAGGGTGGGACAGGAGGGGTTGAGGGTAGCTGTAGGGTGGGACAGGAGGGGTTGAGGGTAGCTGTAGGATGGGACAGGAGGGGTTGAGGGTAGCTGTAGGGTGGGAAAGGAGGGGTTGAGGGTAGCTGTAGGGTGGGAAAAAAAAGTAATGTCAAATGTACCGTAAAATATACAGTTGAAGTCAGAAGTTTACAAACATTTATAGTGTATATAGTGCATCTACTGAATATAGTGCATCTACTGAATATAGTGCACCTACTGTATATAGTGCACCTATATAGTGCACCTACTGTATATAGTGCACCTACTGTAAATAGTGCACCTACTGTATATAGTGCACCTATATAGTGCACCTACTGTATATAGTGCACCTATATAGTGCACCTACTGTATATAGTGCACCTATATAGTGCACCTACTGTATATAGTGCACCTACTGTATATAGTGCACCTACTGTATATAGTGCACCTATATAGTGCACCTACTGTTTATAGTGCACCTATATAGTGCACTTACTGTATATAGTGCACCTATTGTATATAGTGCACCTACTGTATATAGTGCACCTACTGTATATAGTGCACCTACTGTATATAGTGTATACAGATACTAAACTACAGGACTGTTTTGCTATCACAGACTGGAACATGTTCCGGGATTCTTCCGATGGCATTGAGGAATACACCACATCAGTGATTAGCTTTATCAATAAGTGCATCGAGGACGTCGTCCCCACAGTGGCTGTACGTACATACCCCAACCAGAAGCCATGGATTACAGGCAACATCCGCACTGAGCTAAAGGGCAGAGCTGCCGCTTTCAAGGTGCGGGACTCTAACCTGGAAGCTTATCAGAAATGTCCTCCTCCGAACCATCAAACAGGCATTAAACAACATTGAATCGTACCACACCGGCTCCGACGCTCGTCTTATGTGGCAGGGCTTGTTAACCATTACAGACTACAAAGGGAAGCACAGCTGCGAGCTGCCCAGTGACACGAGCCTACCAGACGAGCTAAATCACTTCTCTGCTCGCTTCGAGGCAAACAACACTTTTCTATTGTTCACCCAATGCCTCTTTTTTACTTAAAAATTGCACTGTTGGTTAGGACCTGTAAGTAAGCATTTCACTGTCAGGTCTACACCTGTTGGTTAGGGCCTGTAAGTAAGCATTTCACTGTCAGGTCTACACCTGTTGGTTAGGGCCTGTAAGTAAGCATTTCACTGTCAGGTCTACACCTGTTGGTTAGGGCCTGTAAGTAAGCATTTCACTGTCAGGTCTACACCTGTTGGTTAGGGCCTGTAAGTAAGCATTTCACTGTCAGGTCTACACCTGTTGGTTAGGGCCTGTAAGTAAGCATTTCACTGTCAGGTCTACATCTGTTGGTTAGGGCCTGTAAGTAAGCATTTCACTGTCAGGTCTACATCTGTTGGTTAGGGCCTGTAAGTAAGCATTTCACTGTCAGGTCTACACCTGTTGGTTAGGGCCTGTAAGTCAGCATTTCACTGTCAGGTCTACATCTGTTGGTTAGGGCCTGTAAGTAAGCATTTCACTGTCAGGTCTACATCTGTTGGTTAGGGCCTGTAAGTAAGCATTTCACTGTCAGGTCTACATCTGTTGGTTAGGGCCTGTAAGTAAGCATTTCACTGTCAGGTCTACATCTGTTGGTTAGGGCCTGTAAGTAAGCATTTCACTGTCAGGTCTACACCTGTTGGTTAGGGCCTGTAAGTAAGCATTTCACTGTCAGGTCTACATCTGTTGGTTAGGGCCTGTAAGTAAGCATTTCACTGTCAGGTCTACACCTGTTGGTTAGGGCCTGTAAGTAAGCATTTCACTGTCAGGTCTACATCTGTTGGTTAGGGCCTGTAAGTAAGCATTTCACTGTCAGGTCTACATCTGTTGGTTAGGGCCTGTAAGTAAGCATTTCACTGTCAGGTCTACACCTGTTGGTTAGGGCCTGTAAATCAGCATTTCACTGTCAGGTCTACATCTGTTGGTTAGGGCCTGTAAGTAAGCATTTCACTGTCAGGTCTACATCTGTTGGTTAGGGCCTGTAAGTAAGCATTTCACTGTCAGGTCTACATCTGTTGGTTAGGGCCTGTAAGTAAGCATTTCACTGTCAGGTCTACATCTGTTGGTTAGGGCCTGTAAGTAAGCATTTCACTGTCAGGTCTACACCTGTTGGTTAGGGCCTGTAAGTAAGCATTTCACTGTCAGGTCTACACCTGTTGGTTAGGGCCTGTAAGTAAGCATTCCACTGTCAGGTCTACACCTGTTGTTCTTGGCGCACGTGACAATGACCAGGGCCCATAAGGAATTGGGTCCCATTTGAGACAGAACCCACAACATTGACAGTCAAGGTTACTGCAATACAATGATATGTATGCAACGACAAATACATTTTTTCACCCTATTAAAGCTAGTTGATTACAGTTTAGATCAGAGAAAGTAATTATCACAATCATCCTAGCAACTTTTCCGTACGGGTAACCTGACGACGGAGCAATTTAAACTTCATAATATGAATCATATCCATAACTGAAACACATTCACTATTCTACACAGTGAAAACACACGGGCAGAGTTCCGTAGCTCTAATCACCTGTTGCTATAGTTACAAGGGGATATAAAAACAAAGAGAGTCGCAAGCTCTCTGTCTAGTTACAGGGGGGAAATGAGGTAGAGGAATCTGTGTGTGCAACAGGTGAGGGTGAGAAGGCACTTTGAAAGACAAGTCCCTATGGAATGGAAGAGATGGTTACTAGACACGTGTTGATTTCAGATGTTTGACAGGAATACTGTACTCCAGGGATCCTCACTAGAGACACATGTTGATTTCAGATGTTTGACAGGAATACTGTACTCCAGGGATCATCACTAGACACATGTTGATTTCAGATGTTTGACAGGAATACTGTACTCCAGGGATCATCACTAGAGACACATGTTGATTTCAGATGTTTGACAGGAATACTGTACTCCAGGGATCATCACTAGAGACACATGTTGATTTCAGATGTTTGACAGGAATACTGTACTCCAGGGATCATCACTAGACACATGTTGATTTCAGATGTTTGACAGGAGTACTGTACTCCAGGGATCATCACTAGAGACACATGTTGATTTCAGATGTTTGACAGGAATACTGTACTCCAGGGATCATCACTAGACACATGTTGATTTCAGATGTTTGACAGGAGTACTGTACTCCAGGGATCATCACTAGAGACACATGTTGATTTCAGATGTTTGACAGGAATACTGTACTCCAGGGATCATCACTAGAGACACATGTTGATTTCAGATGTTTGACAGGAATACTGTACTCCAGGGATCATCACTAGACCCATGTTGATTTCAGATGATTGACAGGTATACTATACTGACCAACTGTTCGCCCAGGTTGGGACCAGTTCACCACACAGTTGGCTATGTGATTACAAGCTAAATTACAACACACACTTGCACACACACACACACACACACACACACACACACACACACACACACACACACACACACACACACACACACACACACATAAACACACACACACACACACACACACACACACACACACACACACACACACACACACACACACACACACATAAACACCACGGTGCAGTGTTGGAACTCTGTGGTCTTCCATATTTAGAAGCAGAGGTCTTAATCGTGTTAGGAAGACAAGGTCCTTCATTATAAAATGTTCTCCTCTTTCGTTCATTTCCTCCTTCTCTTCACCTCCTCCTGTCGCCACGGCGATTACGCTCCCTCCCTCCGTCCTCCGAGGGATGAGAGGATTCACTTACTGAGCTTTGAACATGAAAGGAAGAAGGAAAACAACAACAAAAACAACAACATCAACATGGAAGGGAAGGGGGGGGGTTGTGTGTGTGTTTGACGGGGGGAGGGGGGGTGTGTGTGTGTTTGGTTTGACGGGGGGAGGGGGGGGTTGTGTGTGTGTTTGACGGGGGGGGGAGGGGGTTGTGTGTGTGTTTGGTTTGACGGGGGAGGGGGATGTGTGTGTGACGGGGGAGGGGGTTGTGTGTGTGTTTGACGGGGGAGGGGGGTTGTTGTGTGTGTTTGGTTTGACGGGGGGAGGGGGTTGTGTGTGTGTGTTTGGTTTGACGGGGAGGGGGTTGTGTGTGTGTTTGGTTTGGGGGGAGGGGGTGTGTGTGTGTGTTTGACGGGGGGAGGGGGTTGTGTGTGTTTGGTTTGACGGGGGGTTGTGTGTGGGGGAGGGGGTTGTGTGTGTGTTTGACGGGGGTGTTTGGGGTTGTGTGTGTGTGTTTGGTTTGACAGGAGGGGGCTGGGGGAGGGGGGTTGTGTGTGTGTTTGACGGGGGAGGGGGTTGTGTGTGTGTTTGACGGGGGAGGGGGTTATGTGTGTGTTTGACGGGGGGGGTTGTGTGTGTGTTTGACAGGGGGGTTGTGTGTGTGTTTGACAGGGGGGGGGGTGTTTGGGGGGGGGTGTGTGTGTGTTTGACGGGGGGGGTGTGTGTGTGTTTGACGGGGGGTTGTGTGTGTGTTTGACAGGGAGGGGGTTGTGTGTGTGTTTGACAGGGGAGGGGGTTGTGTGTGTGTTTGACAGGGGGGGGGGTTATGTGTGCACATTGTGCACATTTTAAGGATAAGGGTTGAAAGGAGGTATTACAATTTTCTCCCACACCTTTTCATATCCATTTCTTAAAATATATATATATTTGCCTGTTATTCTTCATTCATCTGTAAAACCTGTCTGGAGGTAAAGAGCTCGAGAATTGATTTCTGACACTGCGTGTGTTTCAAACGATACTCTATTACCTTTGTAGGACACTCATTTCCAGCAGGACCCATAGTGCTTTGTGGCAAAAGTGAATCACTTTATAGGGTATCAGGTGCCATTTGGGAACTGAAGGAGACAGTAGAGGAGGAGGAGAGGAAGGAGAGGAGGAGGAGAGGATAGAGGAGAGAGAGAGTGAGAGAGAGAAAGAGAGCGAGAGACAGAGAGAGAGCGCACATGCGAGAGAGAGAAAGAGACAGAGAGAGAGCCCACATGCGAGAGAGAGAAAGAGACAGAGAGAGAGCCCACATGCGAGAGAGAGAAAGAGACAGAGAGAGAGCCCACATGCGAGAGAGAGAAAGAGACAGAGAGAGAGCCCACATGCGAGAGAGAGAAAGAGACAGAGAGAGAGCCCACATGCGAGAGAGAGAAAGAGACAGAGAGAGAGCCCACATGCGAGAGAGAGAGAAAGAGACAGAGAGAGAGCCCACATGCGAGAGAGAGAAAGAGACAGAGAGAGAGCCCACATGCGAGAGAGAGAAAGAGACAGAGAGAGAGCCCACATGCGAGAGAGAGAAAGAGACAGAGAGAGAGAAAGAGACAGAGAGAGAGAAAGAGACAGAGAGAGAGACAGAGACAGAGAGAGAGAAAGAGACAGAGAGAGAGACAGAGAGAGAGAAAGAGACAGAGAGAGAGACAGAGAGAGAGAAAGAGACAGAGAGAGAGACAGAGAGAGAGAAAGAGAGAGAGAAAGAGACAGAGAAAGAGACAGAGAGAGAGTGGGCTGTTAATCACGAGGCTCCATTCAGAATGACAGATCTTTGATTTTCCACTGCCTCCTGTCACTGTAATTTATCCCAAAACCTTTAGTCCAGCCAAACACTAAACACAATGCAGAGCATGCTACCCAGACAGCGTAGCTCACCGTGAATGGAGGGCTAGTTTTAAAGGCCAGAAGACATTTCAATAGCAGACATATTACCACTGTCAAGACCTTGCTACAGAGAGTCATTTACTACGGTGGCCAGGAGGGGCCAGTACAGTTGGAGATTTACTGGAGGCATCAATCTCACAGCTTTCCCTGTTGACATCTCACACACACACACACACATGCATGCACGCACGCACACGCACACACACACACACACACGCACACACACACACACACACACACACACACACACACACACACACACACACACACACACACACACACACACACACACACACACACACACACACACACACAGTTTTAAGATGAGTCAACAATCTAAGTACGGCAGACAGTCATCATCACTCCAACAACAACAACAGAAGCAACATCAAACTGTTTAAAATAAACTCCTTTCATTATCTCCAAACTCATGAATACCACGTTTAAACAGATAACTTAGCAACCATTATCTCTCTCTGTCAACTGTTTAAAAGAAGTGGATGAAATGTAAATAACTGTTCATGCCAATGTACAGTATTTTATTGTGTTGTTGATCATTGGTTTCAGGCTCACTCACTCAGCCATCCCTGTGGTTCCACTGGCAGCAACAAAGGCTCTCCACCTGTGTTGGTCTCTGTCCACCTCCTCCACCGTGCTCCAGCTCTGTTAGTCTCTGCCCACCTCCTCCACTGTGCTCCACCTCTGTTAGTCTCCGCCCACCTCCTCCACCGTGTTCCACCTCTGTTAGTCTCTGCCCACCTCCTCCACTGTGCTCCACCTCTGTTAGTCTCTGCCCACCTCCTCCACCGTGCTCCAGCTCTGTTAGTCTCCGCCCAACCTCCTCCACCGTGTTCCAGCTCTGTTAGTCTCCGCCCACCTCCTCCACCGTGCTCCAGCTCTGTTGGTCTCCGCCCACCTCCTCCACCGTGCTCCAGCTCTGTTGGTCTCCGCCCACCTCCTCCACTGTGCTCCAGCTCTGTTGGTCTCTGCCCACCTCCTCCACCGTGCTCCAGCTCTGTTGGTCTCTGTCCACCTCCTCCACTGTGCTCCAACTCTGTTGGTCTCCGCCCACCTCCTCCACCGTGCTCCAGCTCTGTTAGTCTCCGCCCACCTCCTCCACCGTGCTCCAGCTCTGTTGGTCTCCGCCCACCTCCTCCACCGTGCTCCAGCTCTGTTAGTCTCTGCCCACCTCCTCCACCGTGCTCCAGCTCTGTTGGTCTCCGCCCACCTCCTCCACCGTGCTCCAGCTCTGCTGATGTAGTTGGAGATCAGACTCCATCCACCATGTTGTCTTGGGCTTCCCCCTGTTGCACCTGTACTCTTTCTTAGAACGCGCCCAATCTAACTCCAGCTTTGTATCTTCAGTATTGTATTCACAGGCACATCAAAAGAAATAAAAAGCAAAATGGTAGGTTTGTTAGGTTTTCAAGTGGTAGTTTATCCATGTCTGCCCATTTAGCAAATGTAATGTAATGGTTGTGAGGTAACTCGTGGTCTATATGCATGGAAGCATGTAGGATATGGTTCAGGACTACACACCTCATCACCTGACATGTTGTGCCATCATTCTACCAAACACCGCTGACCTGAGGGTTGTTGACACACAATTACTACTACTGCTATAATGGTCCACAATAACCGTCTATAGTACAACGCTACTTTATGATGCCAACATCAAGTTTAAAAGTGTCTTGTTGAGATGACAACTGAGTTGTTCCTCTCAGTAACTTTCCCCTGAACTGAGTTCCCCCCCAACATCAAAGACATCTCATTTTCCCTCATCCTCTCTGGGAAATAATAAACAAATCAAATTCATCTTTGTAGACAGGGCATGCATGGCACCCTATTCCCTTTCTAGTGCACTTCTTTTGATGGGCTCTGGTCAGAAGTAGTGTGCTGTATAGGGATTAAGGTGCCATTTGGGATGCATTAAAAAATAAGAAAGAAAAAGAAAACGAAGTGAAGTGAAGAACAAAGCGTCATGACAACGAAGCATCATGACAACGAGCACAAAGAGCCACGACAACGACGGAATATATATTTTCTACCACATTGTCATTTTCATATTTTCCCAACGATTACACCAAAAGTGCATCTAAAGAAGAAATGTACTCCGCTGCATTTTCCGGGCGGGAGCACATTGGAGGGACTTCACACACATAGCAATTAACACAATTATGTCCTCTGTTGTGTGAAAGAACTGGTAGTAAAAATCACAGAGCGTCGATGGGATGGAGGTGGATCAGGAAATCAGTTCAGATTGTGTTCAGCAAACTGAACAGGAAAATGACAGTGTGGGAAGGATCTAATTCTACAACAAAGTAACTGTTTCATGACCAAGCACAGTCACAGGTTTATACAGTTAGAACGGACTAGATAGAACTAGTCAAAGACCTGTTCTGTGGTTGGGGGGGGCAGCCATATTGGAATCTAATGCCTCTCCTCTCCTCAGTTAGTGTTTGTTTGTGCAGGTATCTGAGAGTAATTGGCAAAACATAATCTAATTCAAGTGAGGTCGTTGTCTGTCAATATGTCTGACAGCCAATTGCTTCCCATCCAAGTAAATTGTTGTTAAGTGTCTATCTTTCCCCAGGTCAAATTAACTGACTGAGAGAGAGAGAAACAGCAGAGAGAGAGAAACAGCAGAGAGAGGGAAAGAGGAGAGAGACAAACAGGAGAGAGAAACAGGAGAGAGAGAGAAACATGAGAGAGAGAAAGAGGAGAGAGACAAACAGGAGAGAGAAACAGGAGAGAGAGAGAAACAGGAGAGAGAGAGAAACAGGAGAGAGAGAGAGAAACAGGAGAGAGAGAGAAATAGGAGAGAGAGAAACAGGAGAGAGAGAGAGAAACAGGAGAGAGAGAGAGAGAAACAGGAGAGAGAGAGAGAAAAATAGGATAGAGAGAGAAATATGAGAGAGAGAAACATGAGAGAGAGAAACAGGAGAGAGAGAGAGAAACAGGAGAGAGAGAGAAACACGAGAGAGGGAGAAACAGGAGAGAGAGAGAGAAATAGGAGAGAGAGAGAAACATGAGAGAGAGAAACAGGAGAGAGAGAGAAATAGGAGAGAGAGAAACAGGAGAGAGAGAGAAACAGGAGAGAGAGAGAGAAACAGGAGAGAGAGAGAAACAGGAGAGAGAGAAACAGGAGAGAGAGAGAAACAGGAGAGAGAGAGAGAAATAGGAGAGGAGAGAAACAGGAGAGAGAGAGAGAAACAGGAGAGAGAGAAACAGCAGAGAGAGAGAGAAATAGGAGAGAGAGAGAGAAATAGGAGAGAGAGAGAAACAGGGGAGAGAGAAACAGGAGAGAGAGAGAGAAACAGCAGAGAGAGAAACAGGAGAGAGAGAGAGAGAGAGGAGGAGGGAGAGAGAAACAGGAGAGAGAGAAACAGGAGAGAGAGAGAAACAGCAGACAGAGAAACAAGTGAGAGAGAGAAACAGGAGAGAGAGAAACAGCAGATAGAGAGAAACAAGAGAGAGAGACAAACAGGAGAGAGAGAGATTATAGGCAGCCTGGTCAACAGAGTAGTGCAGAGGGCCTCTGAGCGCATCCCCAACTCCCACATCACCATCTCCACTATGTTGCCCCGCATATACTTTAGCCAGACCAGACCGGGCCCAGCCTACTACCTCGCACCAGACCACCACCCCTACCAGACCAGAGAGGAAGCCCCACAGCCCAGAACTGGCCCTCCTCCACTCCACAGGGCCCAACAGCAGGACCAGCGCAGCTACGCAGAGATCGTCAGAGGACAGGAGAACCCTGTAGGATTGAGTGAAATTAAACAGCCCTCCAATACATCTGCACTAAACACCAAAATGCAGTGCTATCTGGTCCTAAATCGACAGTACACCGCGGCTAAATATTTGACAATGGTTACTGATCAACACCTTAGAAAAACCTTGACAAAGTACAGGCTCAGTGAGCACAGCCTTTCCATTGAGAAGGGTAGACACAGGAAAACCTGGCTCCCTGTAGAGGAAAGGCTGTGCAACCACAGCACCACAGCAGAACCTGAGACAGAGCTGCATTTCCTGACAAAATGTAAAAGACAACAATTAGAGAGTGTCATTTCCCCAACTTTGAAACCCTTATTGCAGGTTTCAAAGACCTCTCTGATGAGAGTAGGCTACCCGTCCTGTTGGGGGAGGACGCAGAGAGCTGTGGGTTGGCAGCGCACTACATTGCTGCCTGACATAAGTTGAGGGACAGTGTCTGACAGACCAATCAACCTGCACATGTCCTCTACTGTATGATTATTGTTATTGTTGAATGTATGGTTATTTTAACCCTTGGTTATTGTTGTTACTGTTGTCCCATTGACCATTTTGATTCTCATTTTATTTATTTTATATTGTAAATATCCAAAATAAGCTTTGGCAGTATGTACATTGTTACATCATGCCAATAAAGTGAATTTATTTTAATTGAATTGAGAGGAGGGTAGAGACAGAGAGAGAGAGAGAGAGAGAGAGAGAGAGAGAGAGAGGGGAGAAGAAGAAGCATGCCCCCCATGAATCAGTAGAGATGAGTTCCTCCCAGTTCATTCCAGTAATGTTTTATGTTTTATAATAATGAATCATTTCGCATCCCCAATGGCACCCTATTCCCTATTTAGTGCACTACTTTAGACCAGATTTGGCACCCGATTCCCTATTTAGTGCACTACTTTAGACCAGAGTTGGCACCCTATTCCCTATTTAGTGCACTACTTTAGACCAGAGTTGGCATCCTATTCCCTATTTAGTGCACTACTTTAGACCAGAGTTGGCACCCTATTCCCTATTTAGTGCACTACTTTAGACCAGAGTTGGCATCCTATTCCCTATTTAGTGCACTACTTTAGACCAGAGTTGGCACCCTATTTCTTATTTAGTGCACTACTTTTGATCAGGGCCCATACGGTTTTGGTCAAAAGTAGAGAACTATATAAGGAATAGTGTGCCATTGGGGAGGCGGCCACAGAGATGAGAGGAGGAAGGGAGCAGGTGGATGACCATGACTATCTACTACCAAGTGATGGGGCTTTCCTTTATATGAAGGGCTTTATTCTTTTAACAGAAACAGCAGACCTATCACCAAGTGATGGGGCTTTCCTTTATATGAAGGGCTTTATTCTTTTAACAGAAACAGCAGACCTACCACCAAGTGATGGGGCTTTCCTTTATATGAAGGGCTTTATTCTTTTAACAGAAACAGCAGACCTACCACCAAGTGATGGGGCTTTCCTTTATATGAAGGGCTTTCTTATTTTAACAGAAACAGCAGACCTACCACCAAGTGATGGGGCTTTCCTTTATATGAAGGGCTTTCATTTGAACAGAAACAGCAGGGGCAGATTAGGACACACAGTTGAAGTCGGAAGTTTACATTCACCGTAGCAAAATACATTTAAACAGTTTTTCACAATTCGTGACATTTAATCCTGGTAAAAATGTCCTTTCTTAGGTCAATGAGGATCACCACTTTATTTTAAGAATGTGAAATGTCAGAATAATAGTAGAGAGAATGATTTATTTCAGATTTCATCACATTCCCAGTGGGTCAGAAGTTTACATACACTCAATTAGAATTTGGAAGCATTGCCTTTAAATGGTTTAACTTGGGTCAAATGTTTTGGGTAGCTTTTCACAACCTTCCCACAATAAGTTGGGTGTAGTTTGGCCCATTCCTCCTGACAGAGCTGGTGTACCCGAGTCAGGTTTGTAGGCCTCCTTGCTCGCACATGCTTTTTCAGTTCCGCCCACACATTTTCTATAGGATTGAGGTCAGGGCATTGAGGTCAGGGCAACTTTGGAAGTATGCTTGGGGTCATTGTCCATTTGGAAGACCCATTTGTGACCAAGCTTTAACTTCCTGATGGATTTTTTGAGATGTTGCTTCAATATATCCACATAATTTTCCTCCCTCATAAAGCCATCTATTTTGTGAAGTGCACCAGTCCCTGCTGCAGCACCCCGACAACATGATGCTGCCACCCCCGTGCACGGTTGGGATGTTGTTTTTCAGCTTGCAAGCCGCCCCCTTTTTCCTCCAAACATAACGATGGTCATTATGACCAAACAGTTCTATTTTTGTTTCATCATACCAGAGGACATTTCTCCAAAGAGTACGATCTTTGTCCCCATGTGCAGTTGCAAACCGTAGTCTGGCTTTTTTAAATGCGGTTTTGGAGCAGTGGCTTCTTCCTTGCTGAGCGGCCTTTCAGGTTATGTCGATATAGGACTCATTTTACTGTGGATATAGATACTTTTGTACCTGTTTCCTCCAGCATCTTCACAAGGTCCTTTGCTGTTGTTCTGGGATTGATTTGCACTTTTCGCACCAAAGTACGTTCATCTCTAGGAGACAGAACGTATCTCCTTCCTGAGCGGTATGATGGTGTCCCATGGTGTATATACTTGTGTACTATTGTTTGTACAGATGAACATAGTACCTTCAGGCCTTTGGAAATTGCTCCCAAAGATGAACCAGACTTGTGGAGGCCCACAATTTTTTTTCTGAGTTCTTGGCTGATTTCTTTTGATTTTCCCATGATGTCAAGCAAAGAGGCACTGAGTTTGAAGGTAGGCCTTGAAATACATCCACAGGTACAGTCGTGGCCAAAAGTTTTGAGAAAGACACACATTTTAAGTTCAACAAAGTTTGCTGCTTCAGTGTCTTTAGATATTTTTGTCAGATGTTACTATGGAATACTGAAGTATAATTATAAGCATTTCATAACTGTCAAAGGATTTGACTGACAATTACATGAAGTTGATGCAAAGAGTCAATATTTCCAGTGTTGACCCTTCTTTTTCAAGAACTCTGCAATCCGCCCTGGCACACTGTCAATTAACTTCTGGTCCACATCCTGACTGATGGCAGCCCTTTCTTGCATAATCAATGCTGGGAGTTTGTCAGAATTTGTGGGTTTTAGTTTAGTTTGTCCACCCGCCTCTTGAAGTTCTCAACGGGATTAAGGTCTGGGGAGTTTCCTGGCCATGGACCCAAAATATCGATGTTTTGTTCCCTGAGCCACTTAGTTATCACTTTTACCTTATGGCAAGGTGCTCCATCATGCTGGAAAAGGCATTGTTCGTCACCAAACTGTTCCTGGATGGTTGGGAGAAGTTGCTCTCGGAGGATGTGTTGGTACCATTCTTTATTGATGGCTGTGTTCTTAGGCAAAATTGTGAGTGAGCCCACTCCCTTGGCTGAGAGGCAAGCCCACACATTAATGGTCTCAGGATGCTTTAGTGTTGGCATGACACAGGACTGATGGTAGCGCTCACCTTGTCTTCTCCGACAAGCTTTTTTCCGGATGCCCCAAACAATCAGAAAGGGGATTCATCAGAGAAAATGACTTTACCCCAGTCCTCAGCAGTCCAATCCCTGTACCTTCTGCAGAATATCAGTCTGTCACTGATGTTTTTCCTGGAGAGAAGTGGCTTCTTTGCTGCCCTTCTTGACACCAGGCCATCCTCCAAAAGTCTTCGCCTCACTGTGCGTACAGATGCACTCATACCTGCCTGCTGCCATTCCTGAGCCAGCTCTGTACTGGTGGTGCCCTGATCCCGCAGCTGACTCAACTTTAGGGGACGGTCCTGGCGCTTGGTAATCATTTTTTATTCATGATAATCGGCACAAAAAAACAAGAAAATGTAATAAACGAAACGTTCAGCTTTGTAGGGCTAAAACGCAACAATACAAAAACAAGATCCCACAAACAACAGGTGGTAAAGGCTGCCTAAATATGATTCCCAATCAGAGACAACGATAGACAGCTGCCTCTGATTGGGAAACATACCAGGCCAACATAGAAAAGAAAAAACTAGACTACCCACCCTAGTCACACCTTGACCTAACAAAAATAGAGAATAAAAACGTTCTCTAAGGTCAGGGCGTGACAGTGAAGCCCTTTTTGTGCAAAGCAATGATGATGGCACATGTTTCCTTGCAGGTAACCATGCTTGACAGAGGAAGAACAATGATTCCAAACACCACCCTCCTTTTGAAGCTTCCAGTCTGTTATTTGAACTCAATCAGCATGACAGAGTGATCTCCAGCCTTGTCCTCGTCAACACTCACCCCTGTGTTAACGAGAGAATCACTGACATGATGTCAGCTGGTCATTTTGTGGCAGGGTGGAAATGCAGTGGAAATGAATTGCAATTCATCTGATCACTCTTCACAACATTCTGGATAATATGCAAATTGCACAAACTGAGGCAGCAGACTTTGTGAAAATTTATATTTGTGTCATTCTCAAAACTTTTGGCCACGACTGTACACCTCCAATTGAATCAAATGATGTCAATTAGCCGATCAGAAGGCACAGTCAACTTAGTGTATGTAAACTTCTGACCCACTGGAAATGTGATACAGTGAATTATAAGTGAAATAATCTGCCTGTTAACAATTGTTTTAAAAATTACTTGTGTCATGCACAAAGTAGATGTCCTAACCAACTTGCCAAAACTATAGTTTGTTAACAAGAAATATGTGGTGGTTGAAAAAACGAGTTTTAATGACTCCAACCTACGTGAATGTAATCTTCCCACTTCAACTGTATGTAGAGGAATAACATAGAGATGGTGTGGGTGGGTCTGTGGAAGTGAACTGGAAGAGGCGACAAACACCCCCCCCCCCCACACACAGACCACACACACAGACCACACACACAGTCCACCTACACACACACACACACACAGCCGCACACACACACCCCACCCACACACACAGCCCACCTACACACACAGCCACACACACAAACACACCCCACTTATACACACACAGCCGCACACACACACACCCCACCCACACACACAGCCCACCTACACACACACAGCCGCACACACACACACCCCACACACAGCCGCACACACACACACCCCACACACAGCCGCACACACACACACACACACACACACACACACACACACACACACACACACACACACACACACACACACACAAACACACAAACACACCAATGGTTCTGCTGCTTGACCTACCATTGTGATTTCTCCACCTCTTCCTAACTATTATTAAACAGAACTTTCTTCTACATTTTCCATGCAGTCTTTTTAAACGTCACATAATTAAGGTCCAATTATAGTTTTAACAGGTTGATTAAAAAAACACTTTATTCCCAAGGTCATTATGGGCTGACAGAGGCTTTAGCTGCTTCCCAATTGGCACCCTAGACCGTATTTAGTGCTAGCCTTTTGACCAGGGCCCATAGGGACACCGTAGTGGCGCACATAAGGCTCTGCTCTAAAGTAATGCACTATGTAGGGAATATAAGGTGTGATTTGGGACGCGTCCTTTAAAACAGCCAGGCCGGCCCACTCCCTCGAACTCTCTCGAACACTAATTATGACTCTCTGACACACACACACTTACATGTGCACATGCACGCACACATATACACACACACATAGACACATGCACACATGTGTACATGCTCACACACACACACACACACACACTACTAAATCAGTGGACATTTGATCTTTGATCACGATAATAAAAATACCCAGAGTTCCTCCTCATCCTGCTCATTACCATGGTGATGGATAATTGACAGTGGTGTTTCATTGTTTAGGACAAATGAGTGAATGAATGAATGAATTAATAAATGGATGAATACATGGATGAATATATGGATGAATACATGGATGAATACATTAATGAATACATGGATGAATACATGGATGAATACATTAATATATGAATGAATACATGGATGAATACATGAATGAATATATGAATGAATACATGGATGAATACATGGATGAATACATGAATGAATATATGAATGAATACATGGATGAATACATGGATGAATACATTAATATATGGATGGATGAATACATGAATGAATATATGAATGAATGCATGAATATATGAATGAATATATGAATGAATGGATGAATACATGAATGAATATATGAATGAATGCATGAATATATGAATGAATATATGAATGAATGGATGAATACATGGATGAATACATGAATGAATATATGAATGAATACATGGATGAATACATGGATGAATACATTAATATATGGATGGATGAATACATGAATGAATATATGAATGAATGGATGAATATATGAATGAATATATGAATGAATGGATGAACACATGAATGGATTAATCATTCAATAAATCAAACAATCAATTCAAGCAATCAATCACTGCATGGTCAGATTCATGTTATATTTCTGTGTACATTAAATCAGTTCAGAAACAACTTGATCCAGCAAAACATAATTTGCAGAAGTGTCAAGATGAATTAGTTCGGGAGAAATTCTTGTTCCTTTGAAATTCCTACTTTTTATGTTACATGGCGAGAGCTTTGTGAAATTGACTTTCTTTCTTCATTCATTCAATCAAGGACTCTCTATCTCCATAGTGTGTTTACCCCGAGCCATATAACATCAGACAGTTATTAAACCAAGCCATCAATAAAGTTAAAATGGGTCATGTTAATGTTTTGGCCCTGAAACATCAATGTTTAATCTTCACGACTAGACCTAGACGAATATGATGATAACATAACTCTAACTGATCTGATCTCATAACCTAGACTCTGTTTACACAGAATGACATGATGAGGAATATTCAACTCACTACATACACCATCCTTACAAAACACTACTATACAACTACAGAACCCCTGTTTAAACCATCCTCACAAAACACTACTATACAACTACAGAAGCCCTGTTCACACCATCCTTACAAAACACTACTATACAACTACAGAACCCCTGTTCACACCATCCTTACAAAACACTACTATAGAACTACAGAACCCCTGTTTAAACCATCCTTACAAAACACTACTATAGAACTACAGAACCCCTGTTTAAACCATCCTTACAAAACACTACTATAGAACTACAGAACCCCTGTTTAAACCATCCTTACAAAACACTACTATACAACTACAGAACCCCTGTTCACACCATCCTTACAAAACACTACTATACAACGACAGAACCCCTGTTCACACCATCCTTACAAAACACTACTATACAACTACAGAACCCCTGTTTAAACCATCCTCACAAAACACTACTATACAACTACAGAAGCCCTGTTCACACCATCCTTACAAAACACTACTATAGAACTACAGAACCCCTGTTTAAACCATCCTTACAAAACACTACTATAGAACTACAGAACCCCTGTTTAAACCATCCTTACAAAACACTACTATACAACTACAGAACCCCTGTTCACACCATCCTTACAAAACACTACTATACAACGACAGAACCCCTGTTCACACCATCCTTACAAAACACTACTATACAACTACAGAACCCCTGTTTAAACCATCCTCACAAAACACTACTATACAACTACAGAACCCCTGTTCACACCATCCTTACAAAACACTACTATACAACTACAGAACCCCTGTTCACACCATCCTTACAAAACACTACTATACAACTACAGAACCCCTGTTTAAACCATCCTTACAAAACACTACTATACAACTACAGAACCCCTGTTTAAACCATCCTTACAAAACACTACTATACAACTACAGAACCCCTGTTTGCACCATCCTTACAAAACACTACTATACAACTACAGAACCCCTGTTTAAACCATCCTTACAAAACACTACTATACAACTACAGAACCCCTGTTCACACCATCCTCACAAAACACTACTATACAACTACATAACCCCTGTTCACACCATCCTCACAAAACACTACTATACAACTACAGAACCCCTGTTTCCACCATCCTCACAAAACACTACTATACAACTACAGAACCCCTGTTCACACCATCCTTACAAAACACTACTATACAACTACAGAACCCCTGTTCACACCATCCTTACAAAACACTAATATACAACTACAGAACCCCTGTTCACACCACCCTTACAAAACACTACTATACAACTACAGAACCCCTGTTCACACCATCCTTACAAAACACTACTATACAACTACAGAACCCCTGTTCACACCATCCTTACAAAACACTACTATACAACTACATAACCCATGTTTAAACCATCCTTACAAAACACTACTATACAACTACAGAACCCCTGTTCACACCATCCTCACAAAACACTACTATACAACTACAGAACCCCTGTTAACACCATCCTTACAAAACACTACTATACAACTACAGAACCCCTGTTTAAACCATCCTTACAAAACACTACTATACAACTACAGAACCCCTGTTCACACCATCCTTACAAAACACTACTATACAACTACAGAACCCCTGTTAACACCATCCTTACAAAACACTACTATACAACTACAGAACCCCTGTTTAAACCATCCTTACAAAACACTACTATACAACTACAGAACCCCTGTTTAAACCATCCTTACAAAACACTACTATACAACTACAGAACCCCTGTTCACACCATCCTCACAAAACACTACTATACAACTACAGAACCCCTGTTCACACCATCCTTACAAAACACTACTATACAACTACAGAACCCCTGTTTAAACCATCCTTACAAAACACTACTATACAACTACAGAACCCCTGTTAACACCATCCTTACAAAACACTACTATACAACTACAGAACCCCTGTTTAAACCATCCTTACAAAACACTACTATACAACTACAGAACCCCTGTTAACACCATCCTACAAAACACTACTATACAACTACAGAACCCCTGTTTAAACCATCCTTACAAAACACTACTATACAACTACAGAACCCCCCTGTCACAAAACACTACCATCCTGTTTCACAAAACACTACTATACAACTACAGAACCCCTGTTTAAACCATCCTTACAAAACACTACTATACAACTACAGAACCCCTGTTAACACCATCCTTACAAAACACTACTATACAACTACAGAACCCCTGTTCACACCATCCTCACAAAACACTACTATACAACTACAGAACCCCTGTTCACACCATCCTTACAAAACACTACTATACAACTACAGAACCCCTGTTTAAACCATCCTTACAAAACACTACTATACAACTACAGAACCATCCTCACAAAACACTACTATACACAAAACACTACTAGAACCCCTGTTCACACCATCCTTACAAAACACTACTATACAACTACAGAACCCCTGTTTAAACCATCCTTACAAAACACTACTATACAACTACAGAACCCCTGTTAACACCATCCTTACAAAACACTACTATACAACTACAGAACCCCTGTTTAAACCATCCTTACAAAACACTACTATACAACTACAGAACCCCTGTTTAAACCATCCTCACAAAACACTACTATACAACTACAGAACCCCTGTTTAAACCATCCTCACAAAACACTACTATACAACTACAGAACCCCTGTTTAAACCATCCTTACAAAACACTACTATACAACTACAGAACCCCTGTTCACACCATCCTTACAAAACACTACTATACAACTACAGAACCCCTGTTCACACCATCCTACAAAACACTACTATACAACTACAGAACCCCTGTTCACACCATCAAAACACTACTATACAACTACAGAACAAAACACTACTATACAACTACAGAACCCCTGTTTAAACCATCCTTACAAAACACTACTATACAACTACAGAACCCCTGTTCACACCATCCTCACAAAACACTACTATACAACTACAGAACCCTGTTCACACCATCCTTACAAAACACTACTATACAACTACAGAACCCCTGTTCACACCATCCCTTACAAAACACTACTATACAACTACAGAACCCCTGTTTAAACCATCCTTACAAAACACTACTATACAACTACAGAACCCTGTTTAAACCATCCTCACAAAACACTACTATACAACTACAGAACCCCTGTTTAACCACCATCCTTACAAAACACTACTATACAACTACAGAACCCCTGTTTAAACCATCCTTACAAAACACTACTATACAACTACAGAACCCCTGTTTAAACCATCCACTACAAAACACTACTATACAACTACAGAACCCTGTTCACACCATCCTACAAAACACTACTATACAACTACAGAACCCCTGTTTAAACCATCCTTACAAAACAAAACACTACAAAACTATACAACTACAGAACCCCTGTTCACACCATCCTTACAAAACACTACTATACAACTACAGAACCCCTGTTCACACCATCCTACAGAACAAAACACTACTATACAACTACAGAACCCCTGTTCACACCATCCTTACAAAAACACTACTATACAACTACAGAACCCTGTTTAAACCATCCTTACAAAACACTACTATACAACTACAGAACCCTGTTTAAACCATCCTCACAAAACACTACTATACAACTACAGAACCCCTGTTCACACCATCCTTACAAAACACTACTATACAACTACAGAACCCCTGTTTACACCATCCTTACAAAACACTACTATACAACTACAGAACCCCTGTTCACACCATCCTTACAAAACACTACTATACAACTACAGAACCCCTGTTTACACCATCCTTACAAAACACTACTATACAACTACAGAACCCCTGTTTAAACCATCCTTACAAAACACTACTATACAACTACAGAACCCCTGTTTAAACAATCCTTACAAAACACTACTATACAACTACAGAACCCCTGTTTAAACAATCTTTACAAAACACTACTATACAACTACAGAACCCCTGTTCACACCATCCTTACAAAACACTACTATACAACTACAGAACCCCTGTTCACACCATCCTCACAAAACACTACTATACAACTACAGAACCCCTGTTTAAACCATCCTTACAAAACACTACTATACAACTACAGAACCCCTGTTCACACCATCCTCACAAAACACTATTATACAACTACAGAACCCCTGTTCACACCATCCTTACAAAACACTACTATACAACTACAGAACCCCTGTTCACACCATCCTTACAAAACACTACTATACAACTACAGAACCCCTGTTTAAACCATCCTTACAAAACACTACTATACAACTACAGAACCCCTGTTTAAACCATCCTCACAAAACACTATTATACAACTACAGAACCCCTGTTCACACCATCCTTACAAAACACTACTATACAACTACAGAACCCCTGTTCACACCATCCTTACAAAACACTACTATACAACTACAGAACCCCTGTTCACACCATCCTTACAAAACACTACTATACAACTACAGAACCCCTGTTTACACCATCCTTACAAAACACTACTATACAACTACAGAACCCCTGTTCACACCATCCTTACAAAACACTACTATACAACTACAGAACCCCTGTTTAAACCATCCTTACAAAACACTACTATACAACTACAGAACCCCTGTTTAAACCATCCTCACAAAACACTACTATACAACTACAGAACCCCTGTTCACACCATCCTTACAAAACACTACTATACAACTACAGAACCCCTGTTTAAACCATCCTTACAAAACACTACTATACAACTACAGAACCCCTGTTCACACCATCCTCACAAAACACTACTATACAACTACAGAACCCCTGTTCACACCATCCTTACAAAACACTACTATACAACTACAGAACCCCTGTTTAAACCATCCTTACAAAACACTACTATACAACTACAGAACCCCTGTTAACACCATCCTTACAAAACACTACTATACAACTACAGAACCCCTGTTTAAACCATCCTTACAAAACACTACTATACAACTACAGAACCCCTGTTCACACCATCCTCACAAAACACTACTATACAACTACAGAACCCCTGTTTAAACCATCCTCACAAAACACTACTATACAACTACAGAACCCCTGTTTAAACCATCCTTACAAAACACTACTATACAACTACAGAACCCCTGTTAACACCATCCTTACAAAACACTACTATACAACTACAGAACCCCGGTTCACACCATCCTCACAAAACACTACTATACAACTACAGAACCCCTGTTCACACCATCCTTACAAAACACTACTATACAACTACAGAACCCCTGTTTAAACCATCCTACAGAACCCTGTTAACACCACAAAACACTACTATACAACTACAGAACCCCTGTTCACACCATCCTCACAAAACACTATTATACAACTACAGAACCCCTGTTCACACCATCCTTACAAAACACTACTATACAACTACAGAACCCCTGTTCACACCATCCTTACAAAACACTACTATACAACTACAGAACCCCTGTTTAAACCATCCTTAAAAAAACACTACTATACAACTACAGAACCCCTGTTCAAACCATCCTTACAAAACACTACTATACAACTACAGAACCCCTGTTTAAACCATCCTTACAAAACACTACTATACAACTACAGAAACCATCCTTACAAAACACTACTATACAACTACAGAACCCCTGTTTAAACCATCCTTACAAAACACTACTATACAACTACAGAACCCCTGTTCACACCATCCTCACAAAACACTACTATACAACTACAGAACCCCTGTTTAAACCATCCTCACAAAACACTACTATACAACTACAGAACCCCTGTTTAAACCATCCTTACAAAACACTACTATACAACTACAGAACCCCTGTTAACACCATCCTTACAAAACACTACTATACAACTACAGAACCCCTGTTCACACCATCCTTACAAAACACTACTATACAACTACAGAACCCCTGTTTAAACCATCCTTACAAAACACTACTATACAACTACAGAACCCTGTTTAAACCATCCTCACAAAACACTACTATACAACTACAGAACCCTGTTCACACCATCCTTACAAAACACTACTATACAACTACAGAACCCCTGTTCACACCATCCTTACAAAACACTCCTTACAAAACACTATACAACTACAGAACCCCTGTTTAAACCATCCTTACAAAACACTACTATACAACTACAGAACCCCTGTTTAAACCATCCTTACAAAACACTACTATACAACTACAGAACCCCTGTTTAAACCATCCTTACAAAACACTATCCTCACAAAACACTACATACAACTACAGAACCCCTGTTCACACCATCCTCACAAAACACTACTATACAACTACAGAACCCTGTTTACACCATCCTTACAAAACACTACTATACAACTACAGAACCCCTGTTCACACCATCCTTACAAAACACTACTATACAACTACAGAACCCCTGTTTACACCATCCTTAACAAAACACTACTATACAACTACAGAACCCCTGTTTAAACCATCCTCACAAAACACTACTATACAACTACAGAACCCCTGTTTAAACCATCCTTACAAAACACTACTATACAACTACAGAACCCCTGTTTAAACCATCCTTACAAAACACTACTATACAACTACAGAACCCCTGTTTAAACCATCCTCACAAAACACTATTATACAACTACAGAACCCCTGTTCACACCATCCTCACAAAACACTACTATACAACTACAGAACCCCTGTTCACACCATCCTTACAAAACACTACTATACAACTACAGAACCCCTGTTTACACCATCCTTACAAAACACTACTATACAACTACAGAACCCCTGTTCACACCATCCTTAAAACACTACTATACAACTACAGAACCCTGTTCACACCATCCTTACAAAACACTACTATACAACTACAGAACCCCTGTTCACACCATCCTTACAAAACACTACTATACAACTACAGAACCCCTGTTCACGCCATCCTTACAAAACACTACTATACAACTACAGAACCCCTGTTTAAACCATCCTTACAAAACACTACTATACAACTACAGAACCCCTGTTTAAACCATCCTCACAAAACACTACTATACAACTACAGAACCCCTGTTTAAACCATCCTTACAAAACACTACTATACAACTACAGAACCCCTGTTTAAACCATCCTTACAAAACACTACTATACAACTACAGAACCCCTGTTTTCACAAAACACTACTATACAACTACAGAACCCCTGTTTAAACCATCCTTACAAAACACTACTATACAACTACAGAACCCCTGTTCACACCATCCTTACAAAACACTACTATACAACTACAGAACCCCTGTTCACACCATCCTTACAAAACACTACTATACAACTACAGAACCCCTGTTTACACCATCCTTACAAAACACTACTATACAACTACAGAACCCCTGTTTAAACCATCCTTACAAAACACTACTATACAACTACAGAACCCTGTTCACACCATCCTTACAAAACACTACTATACAACTACAGAACCCTGTTCACACCATCCTTACAAAACACTACTATACAACTACAGAACCCCTGTTAAACCATCCTTACAAAACACTACTATACAACTACAGAACCCCTGTTTAAACCATCCTTACAAAACACTACTATACAACTACAGAACCCCTGTTTAACACCATCCTTACAAAACACTACTATACAACTACAGAACCCCTGTTTAAACCATCCTTACAAAACACTACCAACTACAGAACCCCTGTTCACACCATCCTTACAAAACACTACTATACAACTACAGAACCCCTGTTTAAACCATCCTCACAAAACACTACTATACAACCTACTATACAACTACAGAAACCATCCTCACAAAACACTACTATACAACTACAGAACCCCTGTTAACACCATCCTTACAAAACACTACTATACAACTACAGAACCCCTGTTCACACCATCCTTACAAAACACTACTATACAACTACAGAACCCTGTTCAACTACAGAACCCCTGTTTAAACCATCCTTACAAAACACTACTATACAACTACAGAACCCCTGTTTAAACCATCCTTACAAAACACTACTATACAACTACAGAACCCCTGTTCACACCATCCTCACAAAACACTACTATACAACTACAGAACCCCTGTTCACACCATCCTTACAAAACACTACTATACAACTACAGAACCCCTGTTCACACCATCCTTACAAAACACTACTATACAACTACAGAACCCCTGTTTAAACCATCCTTACAAAACACTACTATAAACAGAACCCCTGTTTAAACCATCCTCACAAAACACTATACAACTACAGAACCCCTGTTTAAACCATCCTTACAAAACACTACTATACAACTACAGAACCCCTGTTTAAACCATCCTTACAAAACACTACTATACAACTACAGAACCCCTGTTCACACCATTCACAAAACACTACTATACAACTACAGAACCCCTGTTTACACCATCCTTACAAAACACTACTATACAACTACAGAACCCTGTTTACACATCATCCTTACAAAACACTACTATACAAAAACTACTATACAGAACCCCTGTTTAAACCATCCTTACAAAACACTACTATACAACTACAGAACCCCTGTTCACACCATCCTTACAAAACACTACTATACAACTACAGAACCCCTGTTCACACCATCCTTACAAAACACTACTATACAACTACAGAACCCCTGTTTAAACCATCCTTACAAAACACTACTATACAACTACAGAACCCCTGTTCACACCATCCTCACAAAACACTATTATACAACTACAGAACCCCTGTTCACACCATCCTTACAAAACACTACTATACAACTACAGAACCCCTGTTCACACCATCCTTACAAAACACTACTATACAACTACAGAACCCCTGTTTAAACCATCCTTACAAAACACTACTATACAACTACAGAACCCCTGTTAACACCATCCTTACAAAACACTACTATACAACTACAGAACCCCTGTTTAAACCATCCTTACAAAACACTACTATACAACTACAGAACCCCTGTTTACACCATCCTCACAAAACACTACTATACAACTACAGAACCCCTGTTTA
>NC_088413.1:15562251-15577251 GCF_034236695.1 Oncorhynchus nerka | reverse complement strand
GAACAGGCAACTTGACTGGTAGTAGGTTGAGTGACTGCCCGGCAGGGAACAGGCAACTTGACTGGTAGTAGGTTGAGTGACTGCCCGGGCAGGGAACAGGCAACTTGACTGGTAGTAGGTTGAGTGACTGCCCGGCAGGGAACAGGCAACTTGACTGGTAGTAGGTTGAGTGACTGCCCGGCAGGGAACAGTCAACTTGACTGGTAGTAGGTTGAGTGACTGCCCGGCATGGAACAGGCTTGACTGCAGGGAACAGGCAACTTGACTGGTAGTAGGTTGAGTGACTGCCCGGCAGGGAACAGGCAACTTGACTGGTAGTAGGTTGAGTGACTGCCCGGCAGGGAACAGGCAACTTGACTGGTAGTAGGTTGAGTGACTGCCCGGCAGGGAACAGGCAACTTGACTGGTAGTAGGTTGAGTGACTGCCGGCAGGGAACAGGCAACTTGACTGGTAGTAGGTTGAGTGACTGCCCGGCAGGGAACAGGCAACTTGACTGGTAGTAGGTTGAGTGACTGCCCGGCAGGGAACAGGCAACTTGACTGGTAGTAGGTTGAGTGACTGCCCGGCAGGGAACAGGCAACTTGACTGGTAGTAGGTTGAGTGACTGCCCGGCAGGGAACAGGCAACTTGACTGGTAGTAGGTTGAGTGACTGCCGGCAGGGAACAGGCAACTTGACTGGTAGTAGGTTGAGTGACTGCCCGGCAGGGAACAGGCAACTTGACTGGTAGTAGGTTGAGTGACTGCCCGGCAGGGAACAGGCAACTTGACTGGTAGTAGGTTGAGTGACTGCCCGGCAGGGAACAGGCAACTTGACTGGTAGTAGGTTGAGTGACTGCCCGGCAGGGAACAGGCAACTTGACTGGTAGTAGGTTGAGTGACTGCCCGGCAGGGAACAGGCAACTTGACTGGTAGTAGGTTGAGTGACTGCCGGCAGGGAACAGGCAACTTGACTGGTAGTAGGTTGAGTGACTGCCCGGCAGGGAACAGGCAACTTGACTGGTAGTAGGTTGAGTGACTGCCCGGCAGGGAACAGGCAACTTGACTGGTAGTAGGTTGAGTGACTGCCCGGCAGGGAACAGGCAACTTGACTGGTAGTAGGTTGAGTGACTGCCCGGCAGGGAACAGGCAACTTGACTGGTAGTAGGTTGAGTAACTGCCCGGCAGGGAACAGGCAACTTGACTGGTAGTAGGTTGAGTGACTGCCCGGCAGGGAACAGGCAACTTGACTGGTAGTAGGTTGAGTAACTGCCCGGCAGGGAACAGGCAACTTGACTGGTAGTAGGTTGAGTGACTGCCCGGCAGGGAACAGGCAACTTGACTGGTAGTAGGTTGAGTGACTGCCGGCAGGGAACAGGCAACTTGACTGGTAGTAGGTTGAGTGACTGCCCGGCAGGGAACAGGCAACTTGACTGGTAGTAGGTTGAGTGACTGCCGGCAGGGAACAGGCAACTTGACTGGTAGTAGGTTGAGTAACTGCCCGGCAGGGAACAGGCAACTTGACTGGTAGTAGGTTGAGTGACTGCCGGCAGGGAACAGGCAACTTGACTGGTAGTAGGTTGAGTAACTGCCCGGCAGGGAACAGGCAACTTGACTGGTAGTAGGTTGAGTAACTGCCCGGCAGGGAACAGGCAACTTGACTGGTAGTAGGTTGAGTAACTGCCGGCAGGGAACAGGCAACTTGACTGGTAGTAGGTTGAGTGACTGCCCGGCAGGGAACAGGCAACTTGACTGGTAGTAGGTTGAGTAACTGCCCGGCAGGGAACAGGCAACTTGACTGGTAGTAGGTTGAGTGACTGCCCGGCAGGGAATAGGCAACTTGTTTGTTAATTAACTTATAAATTCCAGTACAGATGTGGCAGTCAACAGGCAACAACACACGATAAGACATTGGTAAATACATTTGTAAATTGAGTTTTAAGTTGATATATACTTCATATTAAATTTATTTTTCATGTCCATGTTGCTCATTGCTCCAGTCTCTCATACTCAACTTCACTGCCAGCAACAATAGCTCAGCAGTATATTGCCTAAAAATGTCCTTTGCTCAAGGGCAATTAAATTAAATGTATGATGTTTAAGTTGCTGTTAATGATGAGGATGCTGATTAAAGAATGAAACTATTAGCAAACAATGGTAATTGTGATACACTGAATGCATAACAAGTAACAAGTCTTACTTATCTGTTAGAGTTGGTGCCTTCAAATGATAGACCAGCTACGAGGAGCAAGTCAACCTGGAGAGGAGGAAACCTAACCCCCTCTCTGCTAAAGAGTGTAGAGAAGCTGATACATCACTGCGAGACATGAGAGCAAGTCAACCTGGAGAGGAGGAAACCTAACCCGCTCTCTGCTAAAGAGTGTAGAGAAGCTGATACATCACTGCGAGACATGAGAGCAAGTCAACCTGGAGAGGAGGAAACCTAGACCCTCTCTGCTAAAGAGTGTAGAGAAGCTCAAACATCACTGGGAGACATGAGAGCAAGTCAACCTGGAGAGGAGGAAACCTAGACCCTCTCTGCTAAAGAGTGTAGAGAAGCTGATACATCACTGGGAGACATGAGAGCAAGTCAACCTGGAGAGGAGGAAACCTAACCCCCTCTCTGCTAAAGAGTGTAGAGAAGCTGATACATCACTGCGAGACATGAGAGCAAGTCAACCTGGAGAGGAGGAAACCTAGACCCTCTCTGCTAAAGAGTGTAGAGAAGCTGATACATCACTGGGAGACATGAGAGCAAGTCAACCTGGAGAGGAGGAAACCTAGACCCTCTCTGCTAAAGAGTGTAGAGAAGCTCAAACATCACTGGGAGACATGAGAGCATGTCAACCTGGAGAGGAGGAAACCTAGACCCTCTCTGCTAAAGAGTGTAGAGAAGCTCAAACATCACTGGGAGACATGAGAGCAAGTCAACCTGGAGAGGAGGAAACCTAGACCCTCTCTGCTAAAGAGAGATCAAGTCAATGGTTATGCAGCCTGATGCCATATTTAGCCTGAAATGGTCATTTAATGTACAATGTGATTGTTCCTTATTGTACAATGTTGTTGTTCCTTATTGTACAATGTGATTGTTCCTTACTGTGCAATGTGATTGTTCCTGACTGTACAATGTGATTGTTCCTTACTGTACAATGTGATTGTTCCTTGTTGTACAGTGTCATTGTTCCTTACTGTACAATGTGATTGTTCCTTACTGTACAATGTGATTGTTCCTTACTGTACAATGTGATTGTTCCTTGTTGTACAATGTGATTGTTCCTTACTGTACAATGTGATTGTTCCTTGTTGTACAATGTGATTGTTCCTTGTTGTACAATGTGATTGTTCCTTACTGTACAATGTGATTGTTCCTTGTTGTACAATGTGATTGTTCCTTACTGTACAATGTGATTGTTCCTTACTGTACAATGTGATTGTTCCTTACTGTACAATGTGATTGTTCCTTGTTGTACAGTGTCATTGTTCCTTACTGTACAATGTGATTGTTCCTTACTGTACAATGTGATTGTTCCTTACTGTACAATGTGATTGTTCCTTGTTGTACAATGTGATTGTTCCTTACTGTACAATGTGATTGTTCCTTGTTGTACAATGTGATTGTTCCTTGTTGTACAATGTGATTGTTCCTGCAATGTGATTGTTCCTTACTGTACAATGTGATTGTTCCTTGTTGTACAATGTGATTGTTCCTTACTGTACAATGTGATTGTTCCTTGTTGTACAATGTGATTGTTCCTTACTGTACAATGTGATTGTTCCTTGTTGTACAATGTGATTGTTCCTTACTGTACAATGTGATTGTTCCTTACTGTACAATGTGATTGTTCCTGACTGTACAATGTGATTGTTCCTTACTGTACAATGTGATTGTTCCTTGTTGTACAATGTGATTGTTCCTTACTGTACAATGTGATTGTTCCTTGTTGTACAATGTGATTGTTCCTTACTGTACAATGTGATTGTTCCTTGTTGTACAATGTGATTGTTCCTTACTGTACAATGTGATTGTTCCTTACTGTGCAATGTGATTGTTTCTTACTGTGCAATGTGATTGTTCCTTACTGTAAAAATCTTAGTATTTCTATGTCAAAATAATCAGCCGTGCTGTGTAATGAAAGAGCAGACGTATTTTTAATCAAGTTGTAAATACTACACTATATAGTTGGAGTACAGATTCATTGTAATGGCATTAGTGAGAGACATGAATTTATCATTAAATAGTAAAATATGGTAAAATATATTACCAGTGTTTGCATGTTCATTTCTCCTCAAATGAACTAGTGAGCTGATGGCTTCAAAGATGTTCATGGAGAGGTACTTCCGCATGTGTAAACAACATGTTTTCGCTTATTGAAGACAGTTGTATCTTTGTAAAATACTCTGCACAAACATGTCATGGGCACAAACATGTCATGGGCACCAACATGTCATGGGCACCAACATGTCATGGGCACAAACATGTCATGGGCACCAACATGTCATGGGCACCAACATGTCATGGGCACAAACAAATATCCTCTCAGCTGAGTTGTCTGCTGTGCTTTGTCCTCTCACATTGCTGACTTCCCTAAAAGTAGAAGCGGTCACTCTTTCCTTCCACAAGGAGTGCCGCTCAGGCATTTCACATTGGCTTCTTGTGCCTCTTTCAATGTCATGTGACCGTGAATGACACAGACATTGATTTCAGGTTCAAGTGCACTTGATTGGTTAACACATATGCCCAGTCTGTGGCCCCTTAATTGGCAGCCCTGTAGTGGCCCGGCGGGGAATGACACAGCAGGTGGGCGCTGATAAGAGTTAATGCTGCCAACCTGTACTTCGCCAAGGAACAAGTCCACTAGTGGTTTCCATGCAGAAAATGCCCGTGGTGCTGATTAATGGAGCTGAGTCTGAGGTGAAGTTGGCAGCTTCAATGACAAGGCATGAGGGGTCCGGAAGCTCACCACTGAATCCTTTGGACAGCACAGATCTGAAAAGACAAATTGTATGAGCAAAACCAATTAGGCATATTGCTACATTAGTGTAATGACAGAGTCTAGGGAGAGCAGAGGAGTACACCAAGTGTATCCATGAATGCACTGCTGTACATACGATGCATTCATTGCTGTGTAGTTAATTAGAACGGAGCTGGAAATGATGGCTGACGTTTTACGTGCTCTGAACCAACTGTGGTATTTATTTTTGTAGCTTATTTAAAAAAAACTTATTTTGTACATAATGTTGCTGCTACCGTCTCTTATGACCCAAAAAATAACTTCTGGACATCAGAACAGCGATGACTCACCACGAACTGGTAGAAGCTTTTTCTTTTATCGAGTCTGACCTGAAGGATATACTGCTGTCCCGAGAACAGGCCCAGATCCCCGTCATTTGCGTGAAGAAAAGACGGAGAAAAAGGGGGCGGAGGTCGAGCTGCTTTCTGAGAATTCGTAGGCGAGCGAGTAAAACTCCACTGCCATCCATTCTATTTGCAATCATCCAATCATTGGAAAATAAAATAGATGAGCAAGGTTAAATTACCAACAGGACATTTAAAACTGTAATATCTTATGTTTCCCCGAGTCGTGGCTTAACGATGATGTGAATAACATACAGCTGGCGGGTTAAACACTTTATCGGCTAGATAGAACAGCAGCCTCTGGTAAAGACAAGCTGTGGGGGTCTATGTATATTTGTAAAAAAAACAGCTGCTGCTCGATATCTAAGGAAGTCTGAAAGTTTTGATCGCCTGAGGTAGAGTTTTCCAAGATAAGCTGTAGATCATACTATCTACCTAGAGAGTATCATCTCTATTTTTCATAGCTTTCTACATACAAGCACAGACCAATGCTGGCGCTAAGACCGCACTCAATGAGCTGTATAAGGCCATAAGCAAACAGGAAAATGCTCACCCAGAGCCGGCACTCCTAGTGGCCGGGGACTTTAATGCAGAGAAACTTAAATCAGTTTTACCAAATTTCCACAAGCATGATAAATGTGCAACACGAGGGAAAACCTTTACTTCACATACAGAGACCCATACAAAGCTCTCCCTTGCCCTCCAGCTCACACATCTGACCATTATTCCATCCTCCTGATTCCTGCTTACAAGCAAAAATGAAAGCAGGAAGCACCAGTGACTCGGTCAATAAAAAAGTGGTCAGATGAAGCAGATGCTAAGCTACAAGACTGTTTTGCTAGCACAGACTGGAATATGATTATTCCAATGGCATTGAGGAGTACACCACATCAGTCACTGGCTTCATAAATAACTGCATTGATGACATCGTCGCCACAGTGACTGTACGTACATACTCCACACAGAAGCCATGGATTACAGTCAACATCCACACTGAGCTAAAGGGTAGAGCTGCCGCTTTCAAGGAGCGGGACTCTTCCTCTTTCAAGGAAGCTTAAGATATCCGGCTATGCCCTCCGACGAACCATCAAACAGGCAAAACGTCAATACAGGACTAAGATCGAGTCGTACTACACCGGCTCTGACACTCGTCGGATGTGGCAGGGCCTGCAAACCATTACAGACTACAAAGGGAAGCACAGCTGAGAGCTTCCCAGTGACACGAGCATACCAGACAAGCTTCATAACTTCTATGCTCGCTTCGAGGCACACTGAAACATGTATGAGATCATCAGCTGTTCCGGATGACTGTGTGATCACGCTCTCCGCAGCCGATGTGAGTAAAAACTTTAAACAGGACTACATTCACAAGGCCCCGGGGCCAGATGGATTACTAGGACGTGTACTCTGAGTATGCGCTGACCAACTGGCAAGTGGCACTGAAATGTTCAACCTCTCCCTGTCTGAGTCTGTAATACCAACATGTTTCAAGCAGATCACCATAGTGCCTGTGCCCAAGAACACTAAGGTAACCTGCCTAAATGAATACAGACCTGTAGCACTCACGTCTGTAGCCTTGAAGTGCTTTGAATGGCTGGTCATGACTCACATCAACACCATTATCCCAGAAACCCTAGACCCACTCCAATTTACATACCTCCCTAACAGATGATGCAATCTCTATTGCACTCCACACTGCCCTTTCCCACCTGGACAAAAGGAACACCTATGTGAGAATGCTATTCATTGACTACAGCTCAGCGTTCAACACCATAGTGCCCTCAAAGCTCATCACTAAGCTAAGGATCCTGGGACTAAACACCTCCCTCTGCAACTGGATCCTGCTCAGCCCCCTCCTGTACTGCACGGCAGGCACGACTCCAACACCATCATTAAGTTTGCCGATAACACAACAGTGGTAGGCCTGATCACTGACAACAATGAGACAGCCTATAGGGAGGAGATCAGAGACCTGACCGTATGGTGCAAGGACAACAACCTCCACCTCAACGTGATTAAGACAAAGGAGATGATTGTGGACTACAGGAAAAGGAGGACCGAGCACACCCCCGTTCTCATCAATGGGGCTGTAGTGGAGCAGGTTGAGAGTTTCAAGTTCCCTTGTGTCCACATCACCAACAAACTAACTTGGTCCAAGCAAACCAAGATAGTCATGAAGAGGGCATGACAAAACCAATTCCCCCTCAGGAGACTGAAAATATTTGGCATGGGTCCTCAGATCCTCAAAAGGTTATACAGCTGCACCATCGAGAGCATCCTGAGTGGTTGCATCACTGCCTGGTATGGCAACTACTCAGTCTCCGATCGCAAGGCACTACAGAGGGTAGTGCGTTTGGCCCAGTACATCCCTGGGGCCAAACTTCCTACCATCCAGGACCTCTATACCAGGTGGTGTCAGAGGAAGGCCCTAAAAATTGTCAAAGACTCCAGACACCCTAGTCATAGACTGTTCTCTCTACTTCCGCATGGCTAGTGGTTCTTACAGCGCCATTTCTTGGTCCATGAGCCATAAGACTCCTGAACATCTAATCAAATGGCTACCCAGACTATTTGCATTGCCCCCCCCCCCTCTTTTACACTGTTGCTACTCTCTCTTATTATCTATGCATAATCCCTTTAATAACTCTACCTACATGTACAATTTACCTCAATTACCTCGACTTACTGGTGCCCCCGGACCGGTCAAAATAGCACTTCCATCTAAACAGAAAATAAGTGGTATTGTTAAGTCAAACCCAGAAAGTCTCCCGGCATAGAGCCTATTGTTCCAGGGCCACCGTCAATAATGTCGGATACCAGGCTGTGAGCCCACTCTCCGGGGGTGTCTCAGGGAGATGGGGGATTTGCAAAAAACACGTTTCCAGTTCCCACCACACACTTGTACTGAACAGGGTAGACATTTGTACAGGGTAGACATTTGTACAGGGTAGACATTTTTACAGGGTAGACACTTGTACAGGGAAGACACTTGTACAGGGTAGACACTTGTACAGGGAAAACACTTGTACAGGGAAGACATTTGTATAGGGAAAACACTTGTACAGGGTAGACACTTGTACAGGGAAAACACTTGTACAGGGTAGACACTTGTACAGGGAAGACATTTGTACAGGGTAGACATTTGTACAGGGTAGACATTTGTACAGGGTAGACACTTGTACAGGGAAAACACTTGTACAGGGTAGACACTTGTACAGGGAAGACATTTGTACAGGGTAGACATTTGTACAGGGTAGACATTTGTACAGGGTAGACATTTGTACAGGGAAAACACTTGTACAGGGTAGACACTTGTACAGGGAAGACATTTGTACAGGGTAGACATTTGTACAGGGTAGACACTTGTACAGGGAAAACACTTGTACAGGGTAGACACTTGTACAGGGAAGACATTTGTACAGGGTAGACATTTGTACAGGGTAGACATTTGTACAGGGTAGACAGGGTAGACACTTGTACAGGGAAAACACTTGTACAGGGTAGACACTTGTACAGGGTAGACATTTGTACAGGGTAGACACTTGTACAGGGAAGACACTTGTACAGGGTAGACACTTGTACAGGGAAAACACTTGTACAGGGAAGACATTTGTACAGGGAAAACACTTGTACAGGGTAGACACTTGTACAGGGAAAACACTTGTACAGGGTAGACACTTGTACAGGGAAGACATTTGTACAGGGTAGACATTTGTACAGGGTAGACATTTGTACAGGGTAGACATTTGTACAGGGTAGACACTTGTACAGGGAAAACACTTGTACAGGGTAGACACTTGTACAGGGAAGACACTTGTACAGGGTAGACACTTGTACAGGGAAGACACTTGTACAGGGTAGACACTTGTACAGGGAAGACACTTGTACAGGGTAGACACTTGTACAGGGTAGACACTTGTACAGGGAAAACACTTGTACAGGGTAGACACTTGTACAGGGAAAACACTTGTACAGGGTAGACACTTGTACAGGGAAGACACTTGTACAGGGTAGACACTTGTACAGGGTAGACACTTGTACAGGGTAGACATTTGTACAGGGTAGACACTTGTACAGGGTAGACACTTGTACAGGGTAGACACTTGTACAGGGTAGACATTTGTACAGGGTAGACACTTGTACAGGGAAAACACTTGTACAGGGTAGACATTTGTACAGGGTAGACATTTGTACAGGGTAGACATTTGTACAGGGTAGACACTTGTACAGGGAAAACACTTGTACAGGGTAGACACTTGTACAGGGAAGACACTTGTACAGGGTAGACACTTGTACAGGGAAGACACTTGTACAGGGTAGACACTTGTACAGGGTAGACACTTGTACAGGGTAGACACTTGTACAGGGTAGACACTTGTACAGGGTAGACACTTGTACAGGGTAGACACTTGTACAGGGTAGACACTTGTACAGGGTAGACACTTGTACAGGGAAGACACTTGTACAGGGTAGACACTTGTACAGGGTAGACACTTGTACAGGGTAGACACTTGTACAGGGTAGACACTTGTACAGGGTAGACACTTGTACAGGGAAAACACTTTTACCGATAAAAACAGATGTAGGATCTTAATTTGAGCCAGTTTTCTACAGCAGGAAAATAATCCTGCAGCAACAGGAAATGTGAATTATTATGTGGATTATAATTGATGGGGATTTGATACATTTTTCATCAGGTCAAATCAATACTGAAATTTCTAAGTGCAAATGAAAAACTTTAGAAGCCTTTTTAAAACTTAAGTATGTTTTCATATCCTGCTGAGTGAAGAAAAATAGTGAACAAATGAAGATCCTACGTCTGTATAGTCGTGCGAACGTATGCACACGTACATATAGAATCACAAACTGATGCCCGAGTTCCCAAGCATTCTCTTACTCCCTCAATATTTAGCACACATTCTCTTACTCCCTCAATATTTAGCACACATTCTCTTACTCCCTCAATATTTAGCACACATTCTCTCACTCCCTCAATATTTAGCACACATTCTCTCACTCCCTCAATATTTAGCACACATTCTCTCACTCCCTCAATATTTAGCACACATTCTCTCACTCCCTCAATATTTAGCACACATTCTCTCACTCCCTCAATATTTAGCACACATTCTCTCACTCCCTCAATATTTAGCACACATTCTCTTACTCCCTCAATATTTAGCACACATTCTCTCACTCCCTCAATATTTAGCACACATTCTCTCACTCCCTCAATATTTAGCGGCACATCTCTCTCTCCCTCTCTCTCTCTCTCCTCTCGCTCTCAATTCAATTCAATTCAAGGGGCTTTATTGGCATGGGAAACACAAGTTTACATTGCCAAAGCAAGTGAAATAGATAATAATTTCACAAAAGTGAAATAAACAATCAAAAATGAAACCTCTTTCTCTTTCTCTTTCTCTTTCTCTCTCTCTCTCTCTCTCTCTCTCTCTCTCTCTCTCTCTCTCTCTCTCTCTCTCCTGCGTTGGCATCATTCAGATCTGTTTGCTTCTAGCAGTTGGTAGGTCCTTGTGTTCCAAACGAGTTAATGAATTGGTGGGCGTCTGAGTGTGTGCTTGTATGTGTGTGTTTGTGTGTGTGTGTGTACTGACAGACGTTAAGTTAATAGCAGTCATTTTTCCAGGGATCTCTGTGCTAGCGAAGACTGCTAATGAACACTCCGACTGGTGCTCCGCCTGCGGGTAGTATCTGAGTAAACACACGCAATAATCTGTGGATCTCATCAAGGCACAACCCCCCCCACACACACACATACACATACGCACACACTCGTCACACACATGCACACAGACAAGCAGGCACGCACAGATGCAAGCAAGTACAAGCATACAGATCTCGTATCTTAATTAAACCTTGAATATAGTTACTGGTCTACATTTGTTGATGTGAAGGAAAATGAAGATCCTGTAATTGTACATGTTTAAACACAGAGAGCGTTCTAAGATGTGGATCTATGGATCTCATCAGTACACACGCACACACACACACACACACACACACACACACACACACACACACACACACACACACACACACACACACACACACACACACACACACACACACACACTCAGCACACTCCCTTCCTCGACTGTCTTGAGGATATTGTGGTGGCAGCACTGCACCAGTGTTTCTCATAGATCTGTCTATCTCTCATCCCCATAAGGCCCGAGGAGCCAGGGTTTCGACAGTCACTAGGGGGGTACAACTGGGGCAAAGAGACACCCCTGGGGTGCTATATTCACGGTTAGGGGGGTGCCATGGAACCCCTGTTTCCCCCCTACTGCTGTTTTCCATTTCTCTCCTCGCGTCCCATTGGACGATTCTGAGCCAACTGCAGGAAATGGATTGGCAAGGATGGAACCGCTGGGGACTCTGGCAGAGATGAAAGAGTTCCTTTACACACACTGAATCTCACGACGACACACACACACACACACACATTGTCTGTCACAGAAACTCCCTCTGACATGCTGTGGTTAGGCTACAGCGGCTATGTGTTTCTTCATAGGTTTGGGAGAAACCAAATAACAGGACATGGTGGAGTTGTAAGTAGGTTAACACAATCATCCATCTACAGCTGTAGTAGAGTTCTCTGTAGGTTAACACCATCATCCATCTATATCTGTATGTTAACACCATCATCTCATCCATCTACAGCTGTAGTAGAGTTCTCTGTAGGTTAACACCATCATCCATCTATATCTGTATGTTAACACCATCATCTCATCCATCTACAGCTGTAGTAGAGTTCTCTGTATGTTAACACCATCATCCATCTATATCTGTATGTTAACACCATCATCTCATCCATCTACAGCTGTAGTAGAGTTCTCTGTAGGTTAACACCATCATCCATCTATATCTGTATGTTAACACCATCATCTCATCCATCTACAGCTGTAGTAGAGTTCTCTGTATGTTAACACCATCATCCATCTATATCTGTATGTTAACACCATCATCTCATCCATCTACAGCTGTAGTAGAGTTCTCTGTATGTTAACACCATCATCCATCTATATCTGTATGTTAACACCATCATCTCATCCATCTATAGTTGTAGTAGAGTTCTCTGTATGTTAACACCATCATCTCATCCATCTATAGTTGTAGTAGAGTTCTCTGTAGGTTAACACCATCATCCATCTATAGCTGTAGTAGAGTTATCTGTATGTTAACACCATCATCCATCTATAACTGTAGGTTAACACCATCATCCATCTATAACTGTAGGTTAACACCATCATCCATATATAGCTGTAGTAGAGTTCTCTGTATGTTAACACCATCATCCATCTATAGCTGTAGTATAGTTCTCTGTATGTTAACACCATCATCCATCTATAGCTGTAGTAGAGTTCTCTATATGTTAACACCATCATCCATCTATAGTTGTAGTAGAGTTCTCTATATGTTAACACCATCATCCATCTATAGTTGTAGTAGAGTTCTCTGTAGGTTAACACCATCATCCATCTATAACTGTAGGTTAACACCATCATCCATCTATATCTGTAGTAGAGTTCTCTGTAGGTTAACACCATCATCCATCTATATCTGTAGTAGAGTTCTCTGTATGTTAACACCATCATCCATCTATAGTTGTAGTAGAGTTATCTGTAGGTTAACACCATCATCCATCTATAGCTGTAGTAGAGTTATCTGTAGGTTAACACCATCATCCATCTATAACTGTAGGTTAACACCATCATCCATATATAGCTGTAGTAGAGTTCTCTGTATGTTAACACCATCATCCATCTATAACTGTAGGTTAACACCATCATCCATCTATAACTGTAGGTTAACACCATCATCCATCTATAACTGTAGTAGAGTTATCTGTAGGTTAACACCATCATCCATCTATAGCTGTAGTAGAGTTATCTGTAGGTTAACACCATCATCCATATATAGCTGTAGTAGAGTTATCTGTATGTTAACACCATCATCCATCTATAACTGTAGGTTAACACCATCATCCATCTATAACTGTAGGTTAACACCATCATCCATATATAGCTGTAGTAGAGTTCTCTGTATGTTAACACCATCATCCATCTATAACTGTAGGTTAACACCATCATCCATCTATAGTTGTAGTAGAGTTCTCTGTAGGTTAACACCATCATCCATCTATAACTGTATGTTAACACCATCATCCATATATAGCTGTAGTAGAGTTCTCTGTATGTTAACACCATCATCCATCTATAGCTGTAGTAGAGTTCTCTATATGTTAACACCATCATCCATCTATAGTTGTAGTAGAGTTCTCTATATGTTAACACCATCATCCATCTATAGTTGTAGTAGAGTTCTCTGTAGGTTAACACCATCATCCATCTATAGCTGTAGTAGAGTTATCTGTAGGTTAACACCATCATCCATCTATAGCTGTAGTGGAGTTCTCTGTAGGTTAACACCATCATCCATCTATAACTGTAGGTTAACACCATCATCCATCTATATCTGTAGTAGAGTTCTCTGTATGTTAACACCATCATCCATCTATAGCTGTAGTAGAGTTATCTGTAGGTTAACACCATCATCCATCTATAGCTGTAGTGGAGTTATCTGTAGGTTAACACCATCATCCATCTATAGCTGTAGTAGAGTTATATGTAGGTTAACACCATCATCCTCATAAAGCTGTTGATGTCATTCTTCTTACTGTTTCAGGAGTTCAGACCTTCTAGAATCACCCACAGTTACTCTTTTTCTTTCAGACAATCTCAACACACGTTCTCCTCCAGACTTTTCCAGTGATTACCTGCCAGTGAACATTGTCCTATTGAAGGTGTAGTCATATCACTACAGGTGCAGTAGTGTTGTCATTGTGGATCCCTCATGGCGGGGAAGCTTTGATATCAGCCTCACCATCATCGGACACAATAAACACCGCTGTGCTCCAAAATAGATCAGGAACCTTTGACACGATGGCACCGTTTTACTGCAACTGCTACTTAGAGCAACACCTGGTCTCCGGGTTCCAGTCTGCCAGCTAGGAGGAGGACAGAGGCTGCGTTCCAAACGGAACCTTATTCCCTATACACAGCCATATGGGCCCTGGTCAACAGTAGTGCTCTATATAGGGAATACGGGCCCATTTGGGATGGAGAGAGAAGCTAATTACAGACAATTTAGCCTGCTAAGGCAATCAATACAAAACCATGCAATTAGCTTAGCCCGCGGCGTTGTGCTACGCTAGGCTATACACGGCTAGCGGAGCCAAGAGAAGGAAACGTTGCAATATGTGTCGTCTCTGATGTTTGCATGGATGCAGTCGCCTGTTTGACTTGGTCTGCGTGGAATATTATTCCCTACATAGTGCACTACCATGGCCCATAGTGCACTACTTTAGACTATGGTCCATAGTGCACTACTTTAGACCAGGGCCCATAGTGCACTACTTTAAACCAGGGCCCATAGTGCACTACTTTAAACCAGGGCCCATAGTGCACTACTTTAAACCAGGGCCCATAGTGCACTACTTTTGACCAGGGCCCATAGTGCACTACTTTTGACCAGGGCCCATAGTGCACTACTTCAAACCATGGCCCATAGTGCACTACTTCAAACCATGGCCCATAGTGCACTACTTTAAACCAGGGCCCATAGTGCACTACTTTTGACCAGGGC
>NC_088413.1:15557251-15559751 GCF_034236695.1 Oncorhynchus nerka | reverse complement strand
TGACTGTTATTAGAGATTGAGCTGGTATAATGTGTTGTTGTAACTGACTGTGATTAGAGATGGAGCTGGTATAATGTGTTGTTGTCACTGTGAATGGGGATGGAGCAGGTTTAATGTGTTGTTGTAACTGTGAATGGATATGGAACTGGTACAATGTGTTGTTGTAACTGTGAATGGGGATGGAGCTGGTATAATGTGTTGTTGTCACTGTGAATGGGGATGGAGCTGGTATAATGTGTTGTTGTAACTGTGAATGGGGATGGAGCTGGTATAATGTGTTGTGGTAACTGTGAATGGGGATGGAGCTGGTTTAATGTGTTGTTGTAACTGTGAATGGGGATGGAGCAGGTATAATGTGTTGTTGTAACTGTGAATGGATATGGAGCTGGTATAATGTGTTGTTGTAACTGTGAATGGATATGGAGCAGGTATAATGTGTTGTTGTAACTGTGAATGGGGATGGAGCAGGTTTAATGTGTTGTTGTCACTGTGAATGGGGATGGAGCAGGTTTAATGTGTTGTTGTCACTGTGAATGGATATGGAGCAGGTATAATGTGTTGTTGTAACTGTGAATGGATATGGAGCAGGTATAATGTGTTGTTGTAACTGTGAATGGGGATGGAGCTGGTATAATGTGTTGTTGTAACTGTGAATGGGGATGGAGCTGTGAATGGGGATGGTATAATGTGTTGTTGTCACTGTGAATGGGGATGGAGCAGGTTTAATGTGTTGTTGTAACTGTGAATGGGGATGGAGCTGGTATAATGTGTTGTTGTAACTGTGAATGGGGATGGAGCTGGTATAATGTGTTGTTGTCACTGTGAATGGGGATGGAGCAGGTTTAATGTGTTGTCACTGTGAATGGATATGGAGCAGGTATAATGTGTTGTTGTAACTGTGAATGGGGATGTATAATGTGTTGCATGGGCTGGTATAATGTGTTGTTGTCACTGTGAATGGGGATGGAGCAGGTTTAATGTGTTGTCACTGTGAATGGATATGGAGCAGGTATAATGTGTTGTTGTAACTGTGAATGGGGATGGAGCAGGTATAATGTGTTGTTGTCACTGTGAATGGGGATGGAGCAGGTATAATGTGTTGTTGTAACTGTGAATGGGGATGGAGCAGGTTTAATGTGTTGTTGTAACTGTGAATGGGGATGGAGCAGGTTTAATGTGTTGTTGTAACTGTGAATGGATATGGAGCAGGTATACTGTGTTGTTGTAACTGTGAATGGGGATGGAGCTGGTATAATGTGTTGTTGTAACTGTGAATGGGGATGGAGCTGGTATAATGTGTTGTTGTCACTGTGAATGGATATGGAGCAGGTATAATGTGTTGTTGTCACTGTGAATGGGGATGTGGTGTAAACACAGAACTAGGATAATCATCTGTTTCTGTGGTGTCAGTTTATTTATGTCATGTGTGGGTCTTTGTCTATCAGACCTAGTTGTCCTTTACGTGTGTGTGTGTGTGTGTGTGTGTGTGTATTCATGCCTGTTTATGCAGACAGGAGCATTCTGAAAGGAGAAAGGCTGTATAAAGATAAGAAGGTAGGCAGTGGAGTACACACACACACACGCACGCACGCACGCACGCACGCACACACACACACACACACACAGTGGAAATAAATAACTACACACCCTGTATTTAAGGGACTTTTTAACAGACAAAGCTGCCACCTCTTTCTGGCTGAGAAATCCCAACTCCCTCCTTCTGTTAATCACTCAGTAGTTAATTCAGCCCACGATAAAGAGAGGGAGAATTCACTGAATGGGTAATAGCGAATTCTGGATACCATTGACTGTGGTGGTTCCAACAAATGACTGCACATTATGGCTGATGAAGTGAATAGGCTAGTGCTCAACAAATACTATTTTCTAATCAGAAAACACTGTTTAAGTGCTGTGTGTGTAGGGGATGTGTGTGTTTGTGTGTGCGTGTGTGTTTGTGTGTGTTTGGCAAAGCCATAAATCTGTGACAGACCTTAATCAGAAGAAACAGAGGTGCTCTCTCTCTCTCTCTCTCCTCTACTTTCTGTCTCCCTTTCCCACCTTTCCACCCTTCTTCGTCTGTCTTTCCTCCCCTCTACACACTTCCTCTTCCCAAACCATCTCCCCACCCCCTTTCTCTCCCTCTCTTTCTCCCCCTCCCCTCCTTCTGTCCCTCCTTTTAATTCTATCCATCCTCTACCTCTCCATGCGTTGCCAAGCAGGTCCGTTCGCCAGGTCACATAAACTGACTTGAAGATTGTAATTAAGGAGGATGGCACAAGGGCAAGGCTACTCAGACACAATCAAACTCTCATTCAGAGCTGTGTGTGTGTGTGTGTGTGTGTTGATGTCAGTGTGTTTGTGTGTTGGTGTGTGTCTGTGTGTCTGTGACTGTGTGTGTGTGTTTGTGACTGTGTGTGCGTGTGTTGGTGTGTGTTTGTTAGTGTGTGTTGGTGTGTGTGTTTGTTAGTGTGTGTGTGTGTGTTTTTGTTAGTGTGTGTGT
>NC_088413.1:15517251-15554751 GCF_034236695.1 Oncorhynchus nerka | reverse complement strand
AAGCTGTTCAGGTGGCTGAATCTTGTCCTGATCCACCCGAGGCATCCATCTCAGGCTGCAGCTGGGGAAGGCAAGAGGAGGAGATGCCAATTCTGCCCCCCCCAAAGACTATAAAACAAATACTATGTGCTGCCCATGTGAGAAATACATGTGCAAAGTCCATGCACACACACTTGCATACTGTCCTACATGTGCTAATTAGAGTTGATTGATTTATGTTCTTTACATTTTTGTTTTGTATCTATTATCTTATTTTATTATGATTTATTGTTGTTGTTTCTACACCTTGTGGGTGGGGGGAAATGGTTACAAAAATGGGATAAGACTAGGATTTTGTAGTTGATGTCACGCCCTGGTCTAAGTATTTTGTGTTTTTCTTCATGTATTGAGTCAGGCCAGGGTGTGGCATGGAGTTTTTTGTATTGTGGTGTGTTTTGTCTGGGGGTTTTGGTGTGTATGTTAGTGGGATTGTAGCTTAGTAGGGTGTTCTAGGAAAATCTATGGCTGTCTGGAGTGGTTCTCAATCAGAGGCAGGTGTTTATCGTTGTCTCTGATTGGGAACCATATTTAGGCAGCCATATTATTTGGTTGTATGGTGGGTGATTGTCCTGTGTGTCTTGATGTCCTTGTTAGAGGTTTGTAGACACATCTATAGGCCAGTTTCGGTTTTCCTTTCGTTTATTGTTTTTGTAGTGTTAGTGTTTTGTCGTGTTTTACGTTTGTCTAATAAAGATGAATCGCAATCGACACGCTGCAGTTTGGTCCGACTCTCTTTCACCACATCCTCTCCTGCGCTGCCGGAGCCTCCCGCCTGTTCAGCGCAGCCAGAGCCTGTCTCCTCTCCTGCGCTGCCGGAGCCTCCCGCCTGTTCAGCGCAGCCAGAGCCTGTCTCCTCTTTGCGCTGCCGGAGTCTCCCGCCTGTTTAGCGCTGTCGGAGCCTTTCTCCTCTCCTGCGCTGCCGGAGTCTCCAGTCTGCCCAGCGCCGCCAGTGCTCCCAGTCTGCCCAGCGCCGCCAGTCTGCCCAGCACCGCCAGTCTGCCCAGCGCCGCCAGTGCTCCCAGTCTGCCCAGCGCCGCCAGTCTGCCCAGCGCCGCCAGTCTGCCCAGCGCCGCCAGTCTGCCCAGCGTCGCCAGTCTGTCAGGATCAGTTAGATCCACCAGTCAGCCAGGATCCACCAGTCTGCCAGGATCCGCCAGAAGTGCCAGTCAGCCAGGATCCGCCAGAAGTGCCAGTCGGCCAGGATCTGCCAGGATCCGCCAGTCAGCCAGGATCCGCCAGTCAGCCAGGATCCACCAGTCAGCCAGGATCCGCCAGTCAACCAGGATCTTCCAGATCTGCCAGGATCTGCCAGTCAGCCAGGATCTGCTGAGACCACCAGCCAGCCAGGATCTGGTAGATCTATCTACCTGCCTGAGCTTCCTCTCACTCCTGAGCTTCCTCTCACTCCTGAGCTTCCTCTTTCTCTCACTCCCGAGCTTTCTCACTCCCGAGCTTTCTCTCACTCCCGAGCTTTCTCTCACTCCCGAGCTGCCTCAGTCCCGAGCTGTCCTTCAGTCCCGATCTGCTCCTCAGTCCAGTGGGGTTCTGGGTGAGAACTACTAGGCCATGGTCGGCGGCGAGGGTGGACTATCCAGGGACGCGAGGAGAGGGGACTAAGACATTGACTGAGTGGGTTCCACGTCCCGCACCGGAGCCGCTACCATGGACAGACGCCCACCCGGACCCTCCCTATTGTTTTGAGGTGCGTTCGGGAGTCCGCACCTTAGGGGGGTTCACCACATGAAAACCATGACAGTTGAATTCCTCATTGTACAGTATATAAGAATATATCACTATGTTGCCAAAAATATTAAAGATATATTATTTTTTCACTTCAATAAAATGCACTCAAAACTACTTTCTGCACATTTCTGCTACTTTCTTAGGCTATACAAGTGCTATATATACAAGTGCTATATCTTGCTAAAAAATGATGATTACACCTGTTCAGTACCTTTAGCATTAATAATAATAATAATGAACCTCTACTTTAATAAGAAAACCCATTATGCCAGGTGTGTTGTAATAAACATGATTGGTGTCCACTGATTAAATGCAGTCTGTCTGCACTGTGAAGAGGGAAAACACAGATATTCACAACCTTTGTGATTAATGACAGGTTGTGTCTTAACACAAAATAGATTTGGGGTTTAAAATTTAATTAAGCTGCTTTATATTATGGGGTTTAGTGAAGGTGGGTAATTGTTTTACCCATAGGACAAGGGGAGTATACAGAATGTTAAGACTACACAAGAGTTAAACAGTATATATCTGGAACCAGATCCCAGTGGAGATGATTTAAACACTATATATCTGGAACCAGATCCCAGTGGAGATGATTTAAACATTATATACCTGGAACCAGATCCCAGTGGAGATGATTTAAACACTATATACCTGGAACCAGATCCCAGTGGAGATGATTTAAACACTATATATCTGGAACCAGATCCCAGTGGAGATGATTTAAACACAGAACCAGATCCCAGTGGAGATGATTTAAACACTATATACCTGGAACCAGATCCCAGTGGAGATGATTTAAACACTATATACCTGGAACCAGATCCCAGTGGAGATGATTTAAACACTATATACCTGGAACCAGATCCCAGTGGAGATGATTTAAACACTATATACCTGGAACCAGATCCCAGTGGAGATGATTTAAACACTATATATCTGGAACCAGATCCCAGTGGAGATGATTTAAACACTATATACCTGGAACCAGATCCCAGTGGAGATGATTTAAACACTATATACCTGGAACCAGATCCCAGTGGAGATGATTTAAACACTATATACCTGGAACCAGATCCCAGTGGAGATGATTTAAACACTATATATCTGTAGAACATACATTGATTACATCTTGTAATTCACTCATACACTCTGTGGGACGACAATGACAACGTATTCAATTCATCTGCTGCTATCAACCGTCTGTCGGAGCCTCACCTGGAAATGTGTGTGTGAGTGAAAATGTTCATGTTTATGTGTGTGTGTGTGTGTGTCTGTGTGTGTGTGTGTGTCTGTGTCTGTGTCTTCGTGTGTGTGTGTCTGTGTCTTCATGTGTGTGTGTCTGTGTGTGTGTGTGTGTGTGTGTGTGTGTGTGTGTGTGTGTGTGTGTGTGTGTGTGTGTGTGTGTGTGTGTGTGTGTGTGTGTGTCTGTGTCTGTGTCTTCGTGTGCGTGTGTCTGTGTCTTCGTGTGTGTGTGTGTGTGCTGAGTTTTCTCTGTGTCATTATACAAAAGCACAGCTCTCCATCACTCTCATCCTACTTGCGTTCGCTTGATCAGAGCACTAAGGCGAAGCAAGGCTTGTGTGTGTGTCTGTATGTGTGTGCCTCTCTGTGTGTGTGTGTGTGTGTTTGTGTAATGAGCTAGAGAGTGATTGAGTGTGTCTCTTTTATGCCTTACAATGGAGCTCCCACTCTTTAAGGAATAACACACGCATACAGAAACATGTCCTATATTAGCACTCTCCCATCAGGAGGAATATTGTAGTGATAATTACCAAGCCACTGACACAATGCACAGAGGACTACTGGGCTATTGGATTGGTGGTGTACCTCAATACAACAAAAAGGATAGGATTTGTATGATGTGTGTGTGTGTGTGTGTGTGTGTGTGTGTGTGTGTGTGTGTGTGTGTGTGTGTGTGTGTGTGTGTGAGTGTGTGTGTGTGTGTGTGTGTCTGTATGTATGTATGTGTGTGTGTGTGTGTGTGTGTGTGTGTGTGTGTGTGTGTGTGTGTGTGTGTGTGTGTGTGTGTGTGTGTGTGTGTGTGTGTGTGTGTGTGTGTGTGTGTGCGTTGTGTGTTTCTATCTCACTGGGATGTAAAAGGGAGACGTTCGTACCATTGTCCTGTTTAATTCATCAGGGGTCTATTCAGAGTAGGTGAATAGACCTCATACCCACGTGAATGCCAGCAGACACACACAGTGACACGTGTGTGTGTGTGTGTGTGTGTGTGTGTGTGTGTGTGTGTGTGTGTGTGTGTGTGTGTGTGTGTGTGTGTGTGTGTCACTCTAGGATGTGAATAGAGAGAGATGCTTGCACCAGTCTGGTCACTAGAAATAGACAGCGTTTTTGAACGTTTGAAAAGGTCACAAGAAACGTCACTATAAACCTTCATTGACACTCCATAACAAAAAGGATTGCCCAGCCCTGGGTACAAACTCGTACAGCCGAAACATGCTGCTCAGGTCACTGCACTACGCAGTGGACGAGACTAATGGTTATAGTTGATGGTAATGGCGTTCCATTTTATAGTATTTGGTCTTAATACTTCCTGAAACCATAGCCTTAACTACTAAGAATGAATGCCTAAACTGTTCACCTTTGAGTTATTTCTGTTGTAAACCTCTAACCACTAAGAATTAATGCCTCAAAATAGATGTTCCACCATAATACGTGTACTTTTGAAGGGAAAGTATGAGCTCTTGTTGCGTACTATTGTCCGGTCTCTAGTTATCAGAGGTCCATTCTGAGTGCTGATGTTCCTCACAGACCCATGTGAACGCACATAAACACACAGACACACACATATAAACAAACACTCTGATTCATGCACACGCACGCACGCACGCACACACGCACGCACGCACACACACACACACACACACACACACACACACACACACACACATACACACACATACACACTCCAGTAGACTCTAGGCATTACCAAAGGACAGGTATCCATCATGCTAGTTCTCTCAGATCATGTATCAGCTGTAAACGTGTTCTCTGGACTGGCTGTATAGAACAGACGGGGATAGTTGATACATATGATGTTTTATAAAACTAGACCTATAATGTCCTACAGGTGTAATAACTACATGACTTGATTGGAGGTACTGAAGGGAGTCCATTAACCTAATGGCAAAGTAGCATGATGCAGAGTGACTTTCAGGATAGAAGCCAGAGGAGCCAATTACAAGAGGAGAATCTACCTGGTCTAATAGGAGCCAATTACAGGAGGAGAATCTACCTGGTCTAATAGGAGCCAATTACAGGAAGAGAATCTACCTGGTCTAACAACACTGTTAAGCCAATTACAGGAGGAGAATCTACCTGGTCTAATAGGAGCCAATTACAGGAAGAGAATCTACCTGGTCTAACAACACTGTTAACAGCAGAGTGGATGTGGCTCAGCCCGTGTACGTCTATCATTTTCACCACAGCTAAACGTTCCTCTCCATCACGGTGCTCTACTCCGTCTGTTGATCTATGGACACACAGGTGGGAGGGAAGGAAACAACCTGTAATTACCAACAGCAGAGAAAATTGCATTACAGGTGCAATCTAGGATTGGTTCATCCATTTGTGGACTTTAAAAAATAATTATACAGCCGTTGATTCTTAAAGAATCCATTGACGATGCTTTTCAGAAAACATCTATTTGTGGTTAGTGATTGATTGGTTGTCAGTGACAGTAACGTTTTCTGTTAAAGGAACCTGTGATTGGTGTAGACATGGCTCTGAAACGAACAACAGTGTAGGCAAAACATTGTCCGATGCCTTGTTCAATGCAACAACACGTTGAACAGCTGTACTCTGTCATTTCTTGTCATAGCAACCAAATAATTGTCCATCTTGTCAGAATTTTAATAATAATAATTTCAACGGATGTACTGAACAAACATCGGTTATATATTTCCAAATAACAGCCTATTCCCTATACAGTGCACTACTTCTGACCAGTACCCATACAGGAGTAGTGCACTATATAGGGACTAGGGTGCCATTTGTGAGGCAGATATTTAACCCAACAAACATCATCTTGCATCAGGAGTGTATGTTGAAGCAGGAAGTTACAGCACATTTACAGCTCTGGTAGAGTTTCCACCAGAGAGCCATGAAACGTGTTATAATGACCCTGTTAAACACTGGTCATATTGAATAACCATATGGTTGAAATTCACTTCATGCACGCTTCTAATGACCTCACACACACACACACACACACACACACACACACACACACACACACACACACACACAGTCAGTCACACACAGTCACACACACACACACACACACACACACACACACACACACACACACACACACACACACACACACACACACACACACACACACACACACACACACACACACACACACACACACACACACACACACACACACACACACACACACACACACACACACACACACACACACACATCTTCTTTAGAGAGTAGTGGACTCTCCAGGGATGAATGCAGGCTAAAAACCATTCCATTCTTCATACCCTGTTTAATTGGAATGGATTTTCTTCTTCTTCGCTTTCACTCTCTCTCTCTCTCCTTTCTTTCACTCTCTCTCTCTCTCCTTTCTTTCACTCTCTCTCTCCTTTCTTTCACTCTCTCTCTCTCTCCTTTCTTTCACTCTCTCTCTCTTTTTTTCCACCCTTTCTTTCTCTCTCTCTCTCCTTTCTTTCTCTCTCTCTTTCTCTCTCTCTCTCTCTCCTTTCTTTCTCTCTCTCTTTCTCTCTTTCTCTCTCTCTTTCTCTCTTTCTCTCTCTCTTTCTCTCTTTCAATTCAATTCAATTCAATTCAATTCAAGGGCTTTATTGGCATGGGAAACATGTGTTAACATTGCCAAAGCAAGTGAGGTAGACAACATACAAAGTGAATATATAAAGTGAAAAACAACAAATATTAACAGTAAACATTACACATACAGAAGTTTCAAAACAGTAAAGACATTACAAATGTCATATTTATATATATATATATACAATGTACAAATAGTTAAAGGACACAAGATAAAATGAATAAGCATAAATATGGGTTGTATTTACAATGGTGTTTGTTCTTCACTGGTTGCCCTTTTCTCGTGGCAACAGGTCACAAATATTGCTGCTGTGATGGCACACTGTGGAATTTCACCCAAAAGATATGGGAGTTTTTCAAAATTGGATTTGTTTTCGAATTCTTTGTGGATCTGTGTAATCTGGGGGAAATATGTATCTCTAATATGGTCATACATTGGGCAGGAGGTTAGGAAGTGCAGCTCAGTTTCCACCTCATTTTGTGGGCAGTGAGCACATAGCCTGTCTTCTCTTGAGAGCCATGTCTGCCTACGGCGGCCTTTCTCAATAGCAAGGCTATGCTCACTGAGTCTGTACATAGTCAAAGCTTTCCTTAATTTTGGGTCAGTCACAGTAGTCAGGTATTCTGCCGCTGTGTACTCTCTGTGTAGGGCCAAATAGCATTCTAGTTTGCTCTGTTTTTTTGTTAATTCTTTCCAATGTGTTAAGTAATTATCTTTTTGTTTTCTCATGATTTGGTTGGGTCTAATTGTGCTGTTGTCCTGGGGCTCTGTAGGGTGTGTTTGTGTTTGTGAACAGAGCCCCAGGACCAGCTTGCTTAGGGGACTCTTCTCCAGGTTCATCTCTCTGTAGGTGATGGCTTTGTTATGGAAGGTTTGTGAATCGCTTCCTTTTAGGTGGTTGTAGAATTTAACGGCTCTTTTCTGGATTTTGATAATTAGTGGGTATCGGCCTAATTCTGCTCTGCATGCATTATTTGGTGTTTTACGTTGTACACGGAGGATATTTTTGCAGAATTCTGCGTGCAGAGTCTCAATTTGGTGTTTGTCCCATTTTGTGAAGTCTTGGTTGGTGAGCGGACCCCAGACCTCACAACCATAAAGGGCAATGGGCTCTATGACTGATTCAAGTATTTTTAGCCAAATCCTAATTGGTATTTTGAAATTTATGTTTCTTTTGATGGCATAGAATGCCCTTCTTGCCTTGTCTCTCAGATCGTTCACAGCTTTGTGGAAGTTACCTGTGGCGCTGATGTTTAGGCCAAGGTATGTATAGTTTTTTGTGTGCTCTAGGGCAACAGTGTCTAGATGGAATTTGTATTTGTGGTCCTGGTGACAGGACCTTTTTTGGAACACCATTATTTTGGTCTTACTGAGATTTACTGTCAGGGCCCAGGTCTGACAGAATCTGTGCATAAGATCTAGGTGCTGCTGTGGGCCCTCCTTGGTTGGTGACAGAAGCACCAGATCATCAGCAAACAGCAGACATTTGACTTCGGATTCTAGCAGGGGGAGGCCGGGTGCTGCAGACTTTTCTAGTGCCCGCGCCAATTCGTTGATATATATGTTGAAGAGGGTGGGGCTTAAGCTGCATCCCTGTCTAACCCCACAACCCTGTGTGAAGAAATGTGTGTGTTTTTTGCCAATTTTAACCGCACACTTGTTGTTTGTGTACATGGATTTTATAATGTCGTATGTTTTACCCCCAACACCACTTTCCATCAGTTTGTATAGCAGACCCTCATGCCAGATTGAGTCGAAGGCTTTTTGAAATCAACAAAGCATGAGAAGACTTTGCCTTTGTTTTGGTTTGTTTGGTTGTCAATTAGGGTGTGCAGGGTGAATACATGGTCTGTTGTACGGTAATTTGGTAAAAAGCCAATTTGACATTTGCTCAGTACATTGTTTTCATTGAGGAAATGTACGAGTCTGCTGTTAATAATAATGCAGAGGATTTTCCCAAAGTTACTGTTGACACATATTCCACGGTAGTTATTGGGGTCAAATTTGTCTCCACTTTTGTGGATTGGGGTGATCAGTCCTTGGTTCCAAATATTGGGGAAGATGCCAGAGCTAAGTATGATGTTAAAGAGTTTTAGTATAGCCAATTGGAATTTGTTGTCTGTATATTTGATCATTTCATTGAGGATACCATCGACACCACAGGCCTTTTTGGGTTGAAGGGTTTTTATTTTGTCCTGTAACTCATTCAATGTAATTGGAGAATCCAGTGGGTTCTGGTAGTCTTTAATAGTTGATTCTAAGATCTGTATTTGATCATGTATATGTTTTTGCTCTTTGTTCTTTGTTATAGAACCAAAAAGATTGGAGAAGTGGTTTACCCATACATCTCCATTTTGGATAGATAATTCTTCGTGTTGTTGTTTGTTTAGTGTTTTCCAATTTTCCCAGAAGTGGTTAGAGTCTATGGATTCTTCAATTGCATGGAGCTGATTTCTGACATGCTGTTCCTTCTTTTTCCGTAGTGTATTTCTGTATTGTTTTAGTGATTCACCATAGTAAAGGCGTAGACTCAGGTTTTCCGGGTCTCTATGTTTTTGGTTGGACAGGTTTCTCAATTTCTTTCTTAGATTTTTGCATTCTTCATCAAACCATTTGTCATTATTGTTAATTTTCTTCGGTTTTCTATTTGAGATTTTTAGATTTGATAGGGAAGCTGAGAGGTCAAATATACTGTTAAGATTTTCTACTGCCAGGTTTACACCTTCACTATTACAGTGGAACGTTTTACCCAGGAAATTGTCTAAAAGGGATTGAATTTGTTGTTGCCTAATTGTTTTTTGGTAGGTTTCCAAACTGCATTCCTTCCATCTATAGCATTTCTTAATGTTACTCAGTTCCTTTGGCTTTGATGCCTCATGATTGTGTATTGCTCTGTTTAAGTAGACTGTGATTTTGCTGTGGTCTGATAGGGGTGTCAGTGGGCTGACTGTGAACGCTCTGAGAGATTCTGGGTTGAGGTCAGTGATAAAGTAGTCTACAGTACTACTGCCAAGAGATGAGCTATAGGTGTACCTACCATAGGAGTCCCCTCGAAGCCTACCGTTGACTATGTACATACCCAGAGTGCGACAGAGCTGCAGGAGTTGTGACCCGTTTTTGTTGGTTATGTTGTCATAGTTGTGCCTAGGGGGGCATATGTGGGAGGGGATGCTGTCACCTCCAGGCAGATGTTTGTCCCCCTGTGTGCTGAGGGTGTCAGGTTCTTGTCCGGTTCTGGCATTTAGGTCGCCACAGACTAGTACATGTCCCTGGGCCTGGAAATGATTGATTTCGCCCTCCAGGATGGAGAAGCTGTCTTCATTAAAATATGGGGATTCTAGTGGGGGATATAGGTAGCACACAGGAGGACATTTTTCTCTGTTAGGATAATTTCCTTTTGAATTTCTAGCCAAATGTAGAATGTTCCTGTTTTGATTAATTTAATGGAGTGAGTTAGGTCTGCTCTATACCAAATTAGCATACCCCCTGAGTCCCTTCCCTGTTTCACACCTGGTAGTTTGGTGGATGGGACTACCAGCTCTCTGTAACCTAGAGGGCAACCAGTGGGTCTGTCTCCTCTATACCAGGTTTCTTGCAGGATGACAATGTCTGTGTTACCGATTTCTTTGGTGAAGTCCGGGTTTCTGCTCTTCAGGCCAAAGGCAGATGACCTCAGGCCTTGGATATTCCAGGATGATATAGTGAATGCTTTTTGTTCCATAGAGTGTCCAATGTTGTTGGTCATGGTTTGGCCTCAGGCCAGTAAGTGTGAGCAGAGCCTGCTGAGCATCTGGTACATGCCATTGGCTTGGGCGAGTGTGAGAGTGGGGGTTGGGACTGTTTGCCCGCTCACTACCTGGGCGTATGTGTGGCTTCCATGTTGAGGCCCTCTTTGCGGGGTGGGGTGCATGGGGTGGGCAGGAGTGGCATAGGTCTGATCTGAGGGGGCCTAAATGGGGTGTGGGCATGGTTGACGTGGGGGGGTGTTGATTGGTTGGGGTGGGGGTGTGGATGTGTCTGGGTGTGCGGTGGTCTGGATGTAATTCCTCTTGGCGTGGGTCCTCTATGTGTAGGTCCAGGGGGGGGTCCTGCAGGTCTGGGAGGGTGTCTCGCCGGTCTGGGTGGGGTGTCTATTGTATATTGTATATATATATATATATTGTATATCTTTCTCTCTTTCTCTCTCTCTTTCTCTCTTTCTCTCTCTCTTTCTCTCTTTCTCTCTCTCTTTCTCTCTCTCTCTCTCTTTCTCTCTCTCTTTCTCTCTTTCTCTCTCTCTTTCTCTCTCTTTCTCTCGCTCTTTCTCTCTCTCTCTTTCTCTCTCTCTTTCTCTCTTTCTCTCTCTCTTTCTCTCTTTCTCTCCTTTCTTTCTCTCTCTCTTTCTCTCTTTCTCTCTCTCTCTCTTTCTCTCTTTCTTTCTTCCTCTCTTTCTCTCTCTCTTTCTTTCTCACCTTTCTTTCTTTCTTCCTCTCTTTCTCTCTCTCTTTCTTTCTTTCTTTCTTTCTTTCTTTCTTTCTTTCTTTCTTTCTTTCTTTCTCTCTTTCTCTTTTTCTCTCCTTTCTCTCTTTCTTTCTTCTTTTCTTGTTGCTCCTCATTTCCGTAATGAAACACAATACAGCTGAGTCATATCTAACAGGAGGTGTTATTAATGGGTCAGTTCCAAACGGCATTCTATTCCCTCCATCGTACACTACATTTGACCAGGGCCCATTGGGGTCAAAGAGCTCTGGTCAAATGTGCTGCACTATATAAGGGAATAGGGTGCCGTTTGTGATGTCGACATGGATTTCTCCTTCTTCAGAAAGAGGATCATTAGAGAGGATGATTTAAGACTGTTAAGCTTCCGTCTCCTTCATTATTGGTTTAACTCATTAGGCCTCGTTGTTCTCTATGATATCATGCAGCTGAAAGATGAATGGAGTCAAATGGCCCGTGCTCACACCAAAGACAATGGACTGGGATATTTAGGACTGCTCTCTACAGTGTACGAGGATGTATTTAACTAAATGCATAAAATACACTTTTTTGAATGTCAGATATACTGGTTATCGTCTATTATCAATCAGAAACAGACTATATCCTTGACTGAAAATGTCACTGTCATTCACAGAGAATGAATCCAAATGCATAAAATACACTTTTTTTAATGTCAAATATACTGGTTATCGTCTATTATCAAACAGAAACAGACTATATCCTTGACTGAAAATGTCACTGTCACTCTTCAGAGAATGAATCCACCACTCTTCATTCCCAATATCGCTGTCAGTTGGAGTTTGGTACTTTGCAAACCAAGATTTTAAAACTGAACAGATAATCAAGGCCTTCTCGTGTCATAGATTTGGAACAAGTCCGAAACTGGATCTGTTTAGCAGGCTACAGAGCTAAATGAAGCGGGTCTCTTCTAGTTAGTGTATATCTATGCTATCTCTGATTTACGTTGAGTGGAGAGTTCTTCCAAGGACATCAGTGTCCTTCATCAGCAACAAACTGTGCTTTTATCGCTGCTACGACGGCGCTCAGTGAACCGTGGCTTCGCCATGGGATTCATACACACATGGGTACACACACATTCAGAGCTGCGGTTTCTGTGTGTGTGTGTGTGTGTGTTTGTGTGTGTGCTTACCCCATCAATGACTGAGTGAGGACATGGGGGTTAATTAGTTTTAGTGACAGCGGGCGACCGGCAGGTTCATATCATATCATCTCTCCCATTATACACACACACACACACACACACACACACACACACACACACACACACACACACACACACACACACACACACACACACACACACACACACACACACAAAGGGAGATTCATATCATATCATCTTCCATTAGCGCTGCTCTGTCTCCTAACTGCCTGCTTTATGTAGAACAGAGGGGCACTGAGGGACATGGTCCTGCATATATCAGCCTGTTAAATATTCACTAAACTACATTTATAGCCTTATGCATTGTGTTTGGTGTACGAAAGGCTCATACAAGTGCTGTAAAGGCTCATACAACTGCTGTAAAGGCTCATACAAGTGCTGTAAAGGCTCATACAAGTGCTGTAAAGGCTCATACAACTGCTGTAAAGGTTCATACAAGTGCTGTAAAGGCTCATACAAGTGCTGTAAAGGCTCATACAAGTGTTCTAAAGCTGCTGTGAGGCGACCCGACCAAATTCACATAGAAATGTGTTATGGATCTGTCATTCTCATTGAAAGAAAGTCTAAGAAGTTGTAGATTTGTTCTATGTGTACTATTTCTATGCCTCATGTTCTCAACTTTTACTTTCGGTTTTGTACAACAGCTTTAAACAGCTTAAAATACAATATTTTTGGTTCTGGAAAATATATTTCACAGCGGCTTAGACGGTACAATGATATTCTAATACTATTCTTGCTTGTTTTCTCACATAAACTGAATTGAACGTTTAGAATTTTAGCATCCAGAAAACGGTGGATCGATTTCTGCGTAGTGCAACTTTAAAGTGGAGCTGGCAGCGTTCCAGTAACATGAACTCTAATTAATCTGTTCCTCAGGAAGAATATCACATTTTAATGTAAAAAACAACAACATTTTCTGACAAGCGATCACGAAGATATGTCATTTTCACATTTTACGAACTTCATAGACCGTTTGGGAATTACGTACATGAAGACAGTTGTGAAAATGTTATAGCAATGTAGAGTGGGAAAGCAGCCATGCTTTTGGATAATTAATAAACACTTCAGTAAATAAAACCTAATAAAAACATCTGTCTCATCCAGGACCTGAGTCTACGCAGACTGCATCACCATAGCCAATCAGAGCTACAGGAGGCCTATATGCAAATAAGCCATTTGCCTCGCAGGCCTGTCCTCATTCACTATGAACTGGACTGTGTGTTTCCAGGCAGCAGCAACAGCGTGACTTCAGATCATTAGAAAACATTCACCAAAAGACACAAAATACATCTGAAAGTATTTCTGCAGTAATGTAAATACCATAGGAGTCCTCTTACATGTGGGAACTTTACAGTCCTATTGATCAAACAACCATGAACAGGTAGGCTCTCTACCTCAGTTATGAACATCAGAAACAACAACAAGAACAACAACTAATGCTAGCCTGAGCGAGATGAGCTAAAATCTACAGAGGGAACATTAGATAAACCCGTAACCCCATTAGCTGGCCTTCAAAAAGGAACTGATAAACGATGGGGAATAGTAGCTTGCTCCTTCTGCTGCAGCAGCCTGCCAATCCATAATGTCCCAACCAACCCACGTTTTGACAACTGAATGGGAACTCTCCTGATCAACGCCATATGATTGACAACAAAAGGTGCGTTCGTAAATTCAGAGCGTTGTCAGACCAGCCTTTCATACATTCAGAGCGTTGTCAGACCAGCCTTTCATACATTCAGAGCGTTGTCAGACCAGCCTTTCATACATTCAGAGCGTTGTCAGACCATCCTTTCATACATTCAGAGCGTTGTCAGACCGTCCTTTCATACATTCAGAGCGTTGTCAGACCATCCTTTCATACATTCAGAGCGTTGTCAGACCAGCCTTTCATACATTCAGAGCGTTGTCAGACCAGCCTTTCATACATTCAGAGCGTTGTCAGACCATCCTTTCATACATTCAGAGCGTTGTCAGACCAGCCTTTCATACATTCAGAGCGTTGTCAGACCATCCTTTCATACATTCAGAGCGTTGTCAGACCAGCCTTTCATACATTCAGAGCGTTGTCAGACCAGTCTTTCATACATTCAGAGCGTTGTCAGACCATCCTTTCATACATTCTGAGCGTTGTCAGACCATCCTTTCATACATTCAGAGTGTTGTCAGACCGTCCTTTCATACATTCAGAGCGTTGTCAGACCGTCCTTTCATACATTCAGAGCGTTGTCAGACCGTCCTTTCATACATTCAGAGCGTTTCGACCATCCTTTCATACATTCAGAGCGTTGTCAGACCAGCCTTTCATACATTCAGAGCGTTGTCAGACCATCCTTTCATACATTCAGAGCGTTGTCAGACCAGCCTTTCATACATTCAGAGCGTTGTCAGACCAGTCTTTCATACATTCAGAGCGTTGTCAGACCATCCTTTCATACATTCTGAGCGTTGTCAGACCAGCCTTTCATACATTCAGAGCGTTGTCAGACCGTCCTTTCATACATTCAGAGCGTTGTCAGACCGTCCTTTCATACATTCAGAGCGTTGTCAGACCGTCCTTTCATACATTCAGAGCGTTGTCAGACCGTCCTTTCATACATTCAGAGCGTTGTCAGACCGTCCTTTCATACATTCAGAGCGTTGTCAGACCGGCCTTTCATACATTCAGAGCGTTGTCAGACCGTCCTTTCATAAATTCAGAGGGTTGTCAGACCGTCCTTACATAAATTCAGAGTGTTGTCAGACCGTCCTTTCATAAATTCAGAGCGTTGTCCTACCGTCCTTACATAAATTCAGAGTGTTGTCAGACCGTCCTTACATAAATTTAGAGCGTTGTCAGACCGTCCTTACATAAATTCAGAGCGTTGTCAGACCATCCTTTCATAAATTCAGAGCGTTGTCAGACCATCCTTTCATAAATACAGAGGGTTTCGCTCTCCGATCACACACTGCCCTACTGACACTGGACGCTCTGGCCGAGGAGTAGGGTTTCTCCAAGCATTCTTCTCAACGGCAGTCAATAATCCAAGATAACTGGCTAAAGTTGGCTAGCTCGCTAGCTACTGCCAGAAGGAACACCTCACTCTGACCATTTTACTTGACCTATGTAGCAGCGCTGGTCAATGTAGCAGAGCTGGTCAATGTAGCAGAGCTGGTCAATGTAGCAGAGCTGGTCAATGTAGCAGAGCTGGTCGATGTAGCAGAGCTGGTCAATGTAGCAGAGCTGGTCGATGTAGCAGAGCTGGTCAATGTAGCAGAGCTGGTCAATGTAGCAGAGCTGGTCGATGTCATCTAGGGCGTAAGCGACTAACCGCCGTGCAGGAAACATTGTAATGACTTTTTCCGCTAAAGTTTACTGACACCGGCCATATTCAGCAGGTTTTGCATGTTCAGAAATTCATCAGTTATTCTGCGCTCTGGCACACACTCAGAGTGCTCTGAAATCGGAGTAGATAGCAAGAGTTAGTTTACAAACGCAAGAGATGTGCTAGACATCTAACAGTCAAGTCATTCAGCATAGCTTAAAATGATTAGCATTTTCTTGCTAGCTGATGAATGATAACGGCATCTTGAGCTGTATCCACCGAAAAACCATTTGAGGGGGGAGTGTCGGTTACTCAACCGCTCCTCCAAACGACATGACATCCTCCCAGCAGCTAACGTTAGGCTCTGTGTTTTAAGCTAAATAAATAGCTGCTTGAATTAATGCGCCTATTTGTCACATTGAGACTGACTTGTGATCATTGCCTTGTTTGATTGTATTGACATTCTTAGCCTCAGTTACATTTGTCCGTATTTTTTTTCTTCAAAATATTGAGTCATTGATCTGTGCATCTCGAATGGAGGGAGCAAACAATGTACCAGGCCAGCTGTGATTTACAACCTGATAGCAATATTTTTGGGACAACCAAGAAATTTGTTGGTATTAAATGTATTATATGAATCATGCATTGAACTGCATCCATCCACAGTATTCTGCCAACAATGCCTTAGTGTTCATCACGGACCACTGAGTCAAATAGAACCCATTTCTAAAACATCTTATCAAGTTGGTTTAGTAGCATAAACTGGGAATTTGATATGTTTTATACCTGCAGAGTAGTTATAAAGCTGTCAGTTCCACTTTAAGGTACTTCAGACCTTGACTGATAATAACCTCTCCACTTCTTGAGATACAAGCAAATTATGTCCCAAATTGCACTCTATTCACTTCATAGTGCACCACTGGTTATAAATTGTGCACTACAAAGGGAATACGGTGCCATTTGAGACTTGGCCAAATGCATTAAGCAGCACTTATGCAGTACCAATTAGAACTGCAAGGCCCCTTGGTGAAAAATTAAAAACACTCTGCCTCTCTTCCCTCTGTTCTCTTCTCTTTTAAACTCCAAGTCCGCTCCTTTTCTTTCTTGGGCTGCAGTCTGTTGGAAAGCTCACTAAATCACCCACCACGGTGTCATGTTTTCAATCTACAAACGCATGCCTTCTACCCACACCCCCATCAACCTCACTCCTCCTATCCTCCCTTTTCTCCCTCACACCCCCATCAACCCCACTCTTCCAATCGTCCTCCGTTCTCCCCCACACCTCCATCAACCTCACTCCTCCTATCCTCCCTGTTCTCCCTTACACCCCCTTCAATCCCACTGCTCCTATCCTCCCTGTTCTCCCTCATACCCCCTTCAATCCCACTCCTCCTATCCTCCCTCTTCTCCCTACACCCCTTCAATCCCACTCCTCCTATCCTCCCTCTTCTCCCTTACACCCCTTCAATCCCACTGCTCCTATCCTCCCTGTTCTCCCTCATACCCCCTTCAATCCCACTGCTCCTATCCTCCCTCTTCTCCCTTACACCCCCTTCAATCCCACTGCTCCTATCCTCCCTGTTCTCCCTCATACACCCTTCAATCCCACTGCTCCTATCCTCCCTCTTCTCCCTTACACCCCTTCAATCCCACTGCTCCTATCCTCCCTGTTCTCCCTCATACACCCTTCAATCCCACTGCTCCTATCCTCCCTCTTCTCCCTTACACCCCCTTCAATCCCACTGCTCCTATCCTCCCTGTTCTCCCTGTTCTCCCTCATACCCCCTTCAATCCCACTGCTCCTATCCTCCCTGTTCTCCCTCATACACCCTTCAATCCCACTGCTCCTATCCTCCCTGTTCTCCCTGTTCTCCCTCATACCCCCTTCAATCCCACTGCTCCTATCCTCCCTGTTCTCCCTCATACACCCTTCAATCCCACTGCTCCTATCCTCCCTGTTCTCCCTCATACCCCCTTCAATCCCACTGCTCCTATCCTCTCTGTTCTCCCTCATACACCCTTCAATCCCACTGCTCCTATCCTCCCTGTTCTCCCTCATACCCCCTTCAATCCCACTGCTCCTATCCTCCCTGTTCTCCCTCATACCCCCTTCAATCCCACTGCTCCTATCCTCCCTGTTCTCCCTCATACACCCTTCCATCCCACTCCTCCTATCCTCCCTGTTCTCCCTCATACCCCCTTCAATCCCACATTTACATTTACATTTAAGTCATTTAGCAGACGCTCTTATCCAGAGCGACTTACAAATTGGTGCATTCACCTTATGACATCCAGTGGAACAGCCACTTTACAATAGTGCATCTAAATATTTTAAGGGGGGGGTGAGAAGGATTACTTTATCCTATCCTAGGTATTCCTTAAAGAGGTGGGGTTTCAGGTGTCTCCGGAAGGTGGTGATTGACTCCGCTGTCCTGGCGTCGTGAGGGAGTTTGTTCCACCATTGGGGGGCCAGAGCAGCGAACAGTTTTGACTGGGCTGAGTGGGAACTGTACTTCCTCAGTGGTAGGGAGGCGAGCAGGCCAGAGGTGGATGAAAGCAGTGCCCTTGTTTGGGTGTAGGGCCTGATCAGAGCCTGGAGGTAGTGAGGTGCCGTTCCCCTCACAGCTCCGTAGGCAAGCACCATGGTCTTGTAGCGGATGCGAGCTTCAACTGGAAGCCAGTGGAGAGAGCGGAGGAGCGGGGTGACGTGAGAGAACTTGGGAAGGTTGAACACCAGACGGGCTGCGGCGTTCTGGATGAGTTGTAGGGGTTTAATGGCACAGGCAGGGAGCCCAGCCAACAGCGAGTTGCAGTAATCCAGACGGGAGATGACAAGTGCCTGGATTAGGACCTGCGCCGCTTCCTGTGTGAGGCAGGGTCGTACTCTGCGGATGTTGTAGAGCATGAACCTACAGGAACGGGCCACCGCCTTGATGTTATTTGAGAACGACAGGGTGTTGTCCAGGATCACGCCAAGGTTCTTAGCGCTCTGGGAGGAGGACACAATGGAGTTGTCAACCGTGATGGCGAGATCATGGAACGGGCAGTCCTTCCCGGGAGGAAGAGCAGCTCCGTCTTGCCGAGGTTCAGCTTGAGGTGGTGATCCGTCATCCACACTGATATGTCTGCCAGACATGCAGAGATGCGATTCGCCACCTGGTCATCAGAAGGGGGAAAGGAGAAGATTAATTGTGTGTCGTCTGCATAGCAATGATAGGAGAGACCATGTGAGGTTATGACAGAGCCAAGTGACTTGGTGTATAGCGAGAATAGGAGAGGGCCTAGAACAGAGCCCTGGGGGACACCAGTGGTGAGAGCACGTGGTGAGGAGACAGATTCTCGCCACGCCACCTGGTAGGAGCGACCTGTCAGGTAGGACGCAATCCAAGCATGGGCCGCGACGGAGATGCCCAACTCGGAGAGGGTGGAGAGGAGGATCTGATGGTTCACAGTATCGAAGGCAGCCGATAGGTCTAGAAGGATGAGAGCAGAGGAGAGAGAGTTAGCTTTAGCAGTGCGGAGCACCTCCGTGATACAGAGAAGAGCAGTCTCAGTTGAATGACTAGTCTTGAAGCCTGACTGATTTGGATCAAGAAGGTCATTCTGAGCGAGATAGCGGGAGAGCTGGCCAAGGACGGCACGTTCAAGAGTTTTGGAGAGAAAAGAAAGAAGGGATACTGGTCTGTAGTTGTTGACATCGGAGGGATCGAGTGTAGGTTTTTTCAGAAGGGGTGCAACTCTCGCTCTCTTGAAGACGGAAGGGACGTAGCCAGCGGTCAGGGATGAGTTGATGAGCGAGGTGAGGTAAGGGAGAAGGTCTCCGGAAATGGTCTGGAGAAGAGAGGAGGGGATAGGGTCAAGCGGGCAGGTTGTTGGGCGGCCGGCCGTCACAAGACGCGAGATTTCATCTGGAGAGAGAGGGGAAAAAGAGGTCAGAGCACAGGGTAGGGCAGTGTGAGCAGAACCAGCGGTGTCGTTTGACTTAGCAAACGAGGATCGGATGTCGTCGACCTTCTTTTCAAAATGGTTGACGAAGTCATCTGCAGAGAGGGAGGAGGGGGGAGGGGGAGGAGGATTCAGGAGGGAGGAGAAGTTGGCAAAGAGCTTCCTAGGGTTAGAGGCAGATGCTTGGAATTTAGAGTGGTAGAAAGTGGCTTTAGCAGCAGAGACAGAAGAGGAAAATGTAGAGAGGAGGGAGTGAAAGGATGCCAGGTCCGCAGGGAGGCGAGTTTTCCTCCATTTCCGCTCGGCTGCCCGGAGCCCTGTTCTGTGAGCTCGCAATGAGTCGTCGAGCCACGGAGCGGGAGGGGAGGACCGAGCCGGCCTGGAGGATAGGGGACATAGAGAGTCAAAGGATGCAGAAAGGGAGGAGAGGAGGGTTGAGGAGGCAGAATCAGGAGATAGGTTGGAGAAGGTTTGAGCAGGGGGAAGAGATGATAGGATGGAAGAGGAGAGAGTAGCGGGGGAGAGAGAGCGAAGGTAGGAACGGCGCGATACCATCCGAGTAGGGGCAGTGTGGGAAGTGTTGGATGAGAGCGAGAGGGAAAAGGATACAAGGTAGTGGTCGGAGACTTGGAGGGGAGTTGCAATGAGGTTAGTGGAAGAACAGCATCTAGTAAAGATGAGGTCGAGCGTATTGCCTGCCTTGTGAGTAGGGGGGGAAGGTGAGAGGGTGAGGTCAAAAGAGGAGAGGAGTGGAAAGAAGGAGGCAGAGAGGAATGAGTCAAAGGTAGACGTGGGGAGGTTAAGGTCGCCCAGAACTGTGAGAGGTGAGCCGTCCTCAGGAAAGGAGCTTATCAAGGCATCAAGCTCATTGATGAACTCTCCGAGGGAACCTGGAGGGCGATAAATGATAAGGATGTTAAGCTTGAAAGGGCTGGTAACTGTGACAGCATGGAATTCAAAGGAGGCGATAGACAGATGGGTAAGGGGAGGAAGAGAGAATGACCACTTGGGAGAGATGAGGATCCCGGTGCCACCACCCCGCTGACCAGAAGCTCTCGAGGGTGTGCGAGAACACGTGGGCGGACGAAGAGAGAGCAGTAGGAGTAGCAGTGTTATCTGTGGTGATCCATGTTTCCGTCAGTGCCAAGAAGTCGAGGGACTGGAGGGAGGCATAGGCTGAGATGAACTCTGCCTTGTTGGCCGCAGATCGGCAGTTCCAGAGGCTACCGGAGACCTGGAACTCCACGTGGGTCGTGCGCGCTGGGACCACCAGATTAGGGTGGCCGCGGCCACGTGGTGTGGAGCGTTTGTATGGTCTGTGCAGAGAGGAGAGAACAGGGATAGGCAGACACATAGTTGACAGGCTACAGAAGAGGCTACGCTAATGCAAAGGAGATTGGAATGACAAGTGGACTATACGTCTCGAATGTTCAGAAAGTTAAGCTTACGTAGCAAGAATCTTATTGACTAAAATGATTAAAATGATACAGTACTGCTGGAGTAGGCTAGCTGGCAGTGGCTGCGTTGTTGGCTTTGTAGGCTAGCTGGGAGTGGCTGCGTTGTTGACACTACACTAATCAAGTCGTTCCGTTGAGTGTAATAGTTTCTACAGTGCTGCTATTCGGGGCTAGCTGGCTAGCTAGCAGTGTTGATTACGTTACGTTGCGTTAAAAGAACGACAATAGCTGGCTAGCTAACCTAGAAAATCGCTCAAGACTACACAATTATCTTTGATACAAAGAAGGCTATGTAGCTAGCTATGTAGCTAGCTACGATCAAACAAATCAAACCGTTGTACTGTAATGAAATGAAATGAAAATGTGATACTACCTGTGGAGCGAAGCGGAATGCGACCGGGTTGTTGAGTGCGGAAGTTCTATTCAGTAGACGTTGGCTAGCTGTTGGCTAGCTAGCAGTGTCTCCTACGTTAAGGACGACAAATAGCTGGCTAGCTAACCTCGGTAAATTAAGATAATCACTCTAAAACTACACACTCTAAACTACACAATTATCCCACTCCTCCTATCCTCCCTGTTCTCCCTCATACCCCCTTCAATCCCACTCCTCCTATCCTCCCCTCCCTGTTCTCCCCCTCATCCTCCCTGTTCTCCCTCACCCCTTCAATCCCACTGCTCCTATCCTCCCTGTTCTCCCTCATACCCCCTTCAATCCCACTGCTCCTATCCTCCCTGTTCTCCCTCATAACCCCTTCAATCCCACTGCTCCTATCCTCCCTGTTCTCCCTACCCCCTTCCATCCCACTCCTCCTATCCTCCCTGTTCTCCCTCAACCCCCCATCCCACTGCTCCTATCCTCCCTGTTCTCCCTCATACCCCCTTCAATCCCACTGCTCCTATCCTCCCTGTTCTCCCTCATAACCCCTTCAATCCCACTGCTCCTATCCTCCCTGTTCTCCCTCATACCCCCTTCAATCCCACTCCTCCTATCCTCCCTGTTCTCCCTCATACCCCCTTCAATCCCACTGCTCCTATCCTCCCTGTTCTCCCTCATACCCCCTTCAATCCCACTGCTCCTATCCTCCCTATTCTCCCTCATACCCCCTTCAATCACACTGCTCCTATCCTCCCTGTTCTCCCTCATACCCCCTTCAATCCCACTGCTCCTATCCTCCCTGTTCTCCCTCATACCCCCTTCAATCCCACTGCTCCTATCCTCCCTGTTCTCCCTCATACCCCCTTCAACCCCACTCCTCCTTCTCCTGTTGAACAGGGCACATAGCGCTCTGGTCAAAAGTAATGCACTGCATAGGGAATATAATACCATTTAGGACACAATCCAAGGCACCTAGTAATTATATTTCATTTTTTATATTTAACTTTAAACTAGGCAAGTCAGTTAAGAACAAATTCTTATTTACAATGACGGCCTACTGGGGAACAGCGGGTTAACTGCCTTGTTCAGGGGCAGAACGACCCATTTGTACCTTGTCAGCTCAGGAATTTGACCTTTCGGTCACTGGCCCAACGCTCTAACCACTAGGCTACCTGCCACCCAATTTAATTTGTTAATTAGTAATTTAAAGGCTATACATAAAAATTTGTCAGTTCCAAAATGAATCCTTAGTGTGACTGTTTACCACATCTCCATGAATCACTTACTGCTAGACAGAGCAGAGGAGTCATTCTACAGGGAGACACTGGAAACAGGACACAAGGGGCAGTCAGACATGATTTTAACTCTAGACAGAGAAAAGGTAGGACAAATACGGGGGGTGCGGGGCAACAGAGGACGAACAGCAAAGGGGCTAATGATCTTGGAAATGGGGGGGAAAGGTCTCGGCCTCCTGGGTAGTAGTTGTGGCACTATAGTGGCGTGCCAGCGCCTCAAGCTTGACCCTCTTGGGTACCGGTCGATGCTGCGGAAGCGAAGTAGCCCTGGCCTTACTGAACCACTCCCGGAGGTCCTGGTACTCTGCGGAGCAGGCGGAGAGGTCCGGGCCAGGCAGAGCTGATTTCAGGCAGAGAGTGTGGCAGGACGGGTTCCAGCCCACTATGGCACCAGTATCCCAGTCAATGGAGGGATTGTGTAGTTGGAGCCAAGAGAATCCCAAAACCATGGGAACCTGCGGAGACTCAATCATCAGGAATCGGATCATCTCGCTTTGGTTCCTCGACACTCGTAGGTTGACCAGGGTGGTCTGGTGGGTGACCTGTCCAAAGCTCTAACACCCATGAGAATGGAGAGGGGTTTATTGAGGATGCCCAGCTCGGACACCAGGGTAACGCCCATGAGACTCACATCGGCCCCGAGTTGATGAGTACCTGGAGAGATTTGGACTGGTTGCCCCACAGCAGGGTGGCATGGAGAGGAGGCGAGTAAGGGGAGAAGAATAATTATCTTTATGACCCAGCAGAGAACTCCCTCCAACGAAAACTCCCTCCAACGAATGAGTTGGGTCTCTTGAAGGGACAGGCAGACATAATTACCGACAGTACCGCAATATAGACAACTCTGGCTGTTCAGTCGGTGTACAAGATCGGCTGGACGCAGCCTAGCCCTGCCGAGCTGCATCGGCTCGGGAAGAGGCAACTCAGCAGTCTACGGAGGCTCTTGGAGGAACTCAGGTAAGCTCGGATCCTATCGGGGATTTCCAGAGCTCATCAGATGCAAGATGGGATCCTTGAGTTTGCAATTGGGACCGCAATCAGACCTCTTCTCCCTCCTAGTTCTCGGGCTGCAAGCTTGTCCTTAAACCCCGCCGATAATCCGCGCAGGAACGTGTCGAACAGCGCGTCTGGGTTCCAGGTACCCTCCGCGGCCAGCGTGCAGAAATCCACCGCATAGTCTGCCACACTGAGTGAGCCCTGCCGAAGCTGCAGTAACATCCAGGTTCATAGTCTGCCACACTGAGCGAACCCTGTCGAAGCTGGAGTAACATCTGGGTTCATAGTCTGACACACTGAGGGAGCCCTGCCGAAGCTGGAGTAACATCCGGGTTCATAGTCTGCCACACTGAGTGAGCCCTGCCGAAGCTGGAGTAACATCCGGGTTCATAGTCTGCCACACTGAGGGAGCCCTGCCGAAGCTGCAGTAACATCCGGGTTCATAGTCTGCCACACTGAGGGAGCCCTGCCGAAGCTGGAGTAACATCCGGGTTCATAGTCTGCCACACTGAGGGAGCCCTGCCGAAGCTGGAGTAACATCCGGGTTCATAGTCTGCCACACTGAGGGAGTCCTGCCGAAGCTGGAGTAACATCCGGGCAGCCTCTGTCCTGGACACGGGAGCCTCAAAAACATCTCTCAACAAATACCTCCAGTGACGGCGATGCTACCAGCAGGGTAACTGAAGGGGTGGGAGGTTACCGTCATGGTAGGCTGCCTAGTAGGAAACCCAAAATTGCTCCCGCAAAGCGTCCAATGCTGGGTGGTGATGTTCGGCCATGTCCTGGACCCCTTCCATCAGACCTTGATGCATCTCCTCGTGTCTACCAATGAGGGTTCCTTGGGAGGTGATGGCATTTCTGAGCTGGTCCAATTCTACTGTGTCAGTCATGGCCAGCTCATACTATCAGGAATCAAAGTAAGACCCAAGTGCAGACTGTGTGAAGTAACAATGTGTTTTGTAACCACAGGTGCAGGCAAACGAAAGGTCAAGGCAGGCAGGGGTTGATAATGCAGAGCAGAGGTCAAGGTACAGGAAGGCAGGTAGGCTCAGGGTCAGTTCAGGCAGAGGTCAGTAATCCAGAGGTGGATCAAAGGAACAGGACAGACTCAGGATCAGGGACAGGCAGTTTGGTCAGGCGAGTGGGAACAGGGTCAGGTCAGGCAAGGTCAAAAACCAAACCAGGAGGACGAGAAAATCTATGGAAAACAGGAGCTGACAAACAAGACGAACTGGCAACAGAGACAGAAAACACAGGTATAAACACACAGGGGATAATGGGGAGGATGGGCGACACCTGGAGGGGGGTGGAGACGAGAACAACGCAGGTATAAACACACGGGGGATAATGGGGAAGATGGGCGACACCTGGAGGGGGGTGAAGACGAGAACAATGACAGGTATAAACACACAGAGGATAATGGGGAGGATGGGCGACACCTGGAGGGGGGTGGAGACAAGAACAACACAGGTATAAACACACAGGGGATAATGGGGAAGATGGGCGACACCTGGAGGGGGGTGGAGACGAGAACAACACAGGTATAAACACACAGGCGATCATCGGGAAGATGGGCGACACCTGGAGGGGGGTGGAGACGAGAACAATGACAGGTGAAAAAGATCAGGATGTGACAAGGAGGATACAGGTTTAATACGCTGTATGAAACATGAATCACCTACTGCTAGACACAGCAGAGGAGTGATTCTATAGGAGGATACTGGTTTAAAACGCTGTATGAAACATGAATCACACCCAGATATGTTCACAATTATGCATCTGTACACGTGCACACACATCGGTGCACATATGCACACACACACACATTGGTGCACATATGCACATTTCCATCTAGAAACGCAGATTGATAAATCACTTACTTCGCATGGATATGGGTGTTTGCACACACACACACACACACACACACACACACACACACACACACACACACACACACACACACACACACACACACACACACACACGCACACACATCGGTGCACATATGCACACACACACACACACACACATCGGTGCACATATGCACACACACACACACATCGGTGCACATATGCACACACACACACACACACACACACACACATTGGTGCACATATGCACACACACACACACACACATCGGTGCACATATGCACACACACACACACACACACTCAAACCTTTCCGCAGCTTACACATTACTTTTAATACACCCTGTAGTTGTAACAAGTCACAGCAGGTGTAATCAAGGACACACTCAAGTGGAGTCTCTCGCTCTGGAAATGAAGTGGACCACAATATAAAACCATGATGAAGAATATAACCAGATATATCCGAATGCTCCAAATTACACCCTATTCCCTAAATAGCGCACTCAGAGCTCTGGTGAAAGTAGTGTACTAGATAGGGAATAGGGCTCTGGTGAATGTAGTGTACTAGATAGGGAATAGGGCTCTGGTGAATGTAGTGTACTAGATAGGGAATAGGGCTTTGGTGAAAGTAGTGTACTAGATAGAGAATAGGGCTCTGGTGAAAGTAGTGTACTAGATAGGGAATAGGGCTTTGGTGAAAGTAGTGTACTAGATAGAGAATAGGGCTCTGGTGAAAGTAGTGTACTAGATAGGGAATAGGGCTCTGGTGAAAGTAGTGTACTAGATAGAGAATAGGGCTCTGGTGAAAGTAGTGTACTAGATAGAGAATAGGGCTCTGGTGAAAGTAGTGTACTAGATAGGGAATAGGGCTCTGGTGAAAGTAGTGTACTAGATAGGGAATAGGGCTCTGGTGAAAGTAGTGTACTAGATAGGGAATATGGCTCTGGTGAAAGTAGTGTACTTGATAGGGAATAGGGCTCTGGTGAAAGTAGTGTACTAGATAGGGAATAGGGCTCTGGTGAAAGTAGTGTACTAGATAGGGAATAGGGTGCCATTCGCGATGTAAACAAAGTTAAATTCAGACTTGTCGTCCTGTTAGTTCGACTGAAGGTAATTTGATTTCCCAAGCTGAATGTTTCACGTGAGGAGCTCTCAATGACCCAACTATTCAGTTACTGTAGGATTACCAGAGGGACATATTCAAATATATACACCTCTTACTCATTGGTCTTTATGAACAAACACACACACACACACACGCACACACACACACACACACACACACACACACACACACACACACACACACACACACACACACACACACACACACACACACACACACACACACACACGCACACACGCACACACGCACACACGCACACACGCACACACGCGCACACACACACACACACACACACACACACACACACACACACACACACACACACACACACACACACACACACTGTCTTTCGTATTAGCATGCAGAGTGGTGTAATTCATGTGTTCCATGTATGCTGGAGTCATAACAGGGCTGTTAATGTTTCTGCTGTAAAATGTCAGCCTATAACACTAGATCTGTTTTTTTTTAAGATATAAATGTCCCTCACTCTTCTCTCTAGTGCAGCTTGATTCAGTTTCACATCCCAGAAGTGTAACTACACACCTCGTTGAACTGATCCAGGGCCTGGTGTACTGCCTGATTAGTGCTGTCAGGTGTGTTAGTGCTGGGCTGGAACAGAAAGGGCATTCCCTAGCTCCAGGAATGGATCGAGACATGCTGTGCTCGATGTCAGTACACATCTAAGTCCCAAATGGCACCCTATTCCCTATACAGTGCACTACTTTTGCTGAGAGCCCTATGGACTAAGTCAAAAGTAGTGCACTATAAAGGGAATAGGCTACCATTTCGGATGTAGCCCTATAAATGGCTCAGTTTTGCTTATGCAATACTAAGAACTAAGCACTGCAAACATCAACAGCTACCTAACAGAGAACAAACGCTTGCAGTTCAACACAACACCGTACAGGAATTCTAGACATAGCAGAGTCCCTCAAACTTATTTTTGATTGTTTTAGAAGCATGTTAATCTCTGGTTTTGGGGGGGGTGAATGTGTGCTGCTGAAGATATCAGCCCTACACTGGCTTCTCTCAGAGAGCAGTAAATTATGAGGCTTTGTGTGGTGTCACAATAAAACACTTCCCCTTGCCAGCCGGAACTATAACACACCTGGTCTGCATCCCAAATGGCACTGGTTGGAATAAAGGCAATACCTGTTGAAAAGGTTTTATACTGCTGGGAGCAATATGTGGGTGGAAAGATGAAGTGGTAGGGGATAAAGAGAGAGAGAGGGAGCGAGAGAGAGGGAGCGAGAGAGAGGGAGGGAGAGAGAGAGAGAGAGAGAGAGAGAGAGAGAGAGAGAGAGAGAGAGAGAGAGAGAGAGAGAGAGAGAGAGAGAGAGAAGAGGGAGAGAGAGAGAGAGAGGGAGAGAGAGAGAGAGAGAGAGAGAGAGAGAGAGAGAGAGGGAGGGAGAGAGAGAGAGCGAGAGAGAGAGAGAGAGAGAGAGAGAGAGAGAGAGAGCAGGAGAGAGAGAGAGAGAGAGAGAGAGAGAGAGAGAGCAGGGGGGAGAGAGAGAGAGAGAAGGGGGAGCGAGAAGGGGAGAAAAAGAGAGAGAGAGAGAAGGGGGAGAGAGAAGGGGAGAAAGAGAGAGAGAGAAGGGGGGAGAGAGAGACGTTTAAAGGGAGGGAGTAGAGGGAAGAAAGGAAGAGAAAATGAAGGAGGGAGGGAGGGAGTTGTTTTGGTTATTTCGGTGTCAAGGCAGTAATGGGATTTTCAGTTAACTACATACGAGAGGCCAGAGCAGACGAGCACCTATTTCACATGATGAGATTCCACATAGCATCCCTGGGGCGCTTCTTTTCCCTCTCGTTTCATTTGGGCTTTGATAGAAAAATGGTGGGCTGGTTTCCCTGGTGAGGAGAGTTAAGTGGTTGATTAGATAGAGGTACTGGGAGGAATAGAGAGGTATTAGAGAGGCACCCTATTCCCTATATAATGCACTACTTTTGACCACCGCCCTCATAGAGCCCTGGTCAGAAGTAGTGCACTAAATAGGGAATAGGGTGCCATTTATGACACAGCCATGAAGCTCATGGAATAGGGGCCTCTATCTGGAAAATCATGATTCATATATCACTCCTTTGTATGCAGAAGAATCCACTGTGTGTGTGTGTGTGTGTGTGTGTGTGTGTGTGTGTGTGTGTGTGTGTGTGTGTGTGTGTGTGTGTGTGTGTAAGCAAACACCCATTTCCATGCGAAGTAAGTGATTTATCAATCTGCGTTTCTAGATGGAAAGCGACTGTGACGATGCCTGTCTGTCTAGGACTCATAAATACAGATTTCCTAAATTAATATGACTCGCCTGTTGTATTCTCAATACTGACAGCAATCTTTCTTTTCTCTCTCTCTCTCTCTCTCTCTCTCTCTCTTGCTCTCTCTCCCACTTCCTCTCTCAACATTTGTCTACCTATTTGTTTATATGAAACACACTAAGCACCCAACAATGCAACTTAAATTCCATATCAAATCAAATTCCATACAGAGCTTTGTATTCATTCCTGCTGAATATTATATTCTACTCCATAACAGGCTTCTCTCTCCCTCTCCCTCCTTCTCTCTCTCTCTCTCCTTCTCTCTCCTTCTCTCTCCCTCTCCCTCTCCCTCTCTCTCTCTCCTTCTCTCTCCCTCTCCCTCTCCCTCTCTCTCTCTCCTTCTCTCTCTCTCTCTCCTTCTCTCTCCCTCTCCCTCCTTCTCTCTCTCTCTCTCCTTCTCTCTCCCTCTCTCTCCTTCTCTCTCCCTCTCCCTCTCTCTCTGTGGTCTAAGAACAGATTAGAGAGAGTGATAGAGAGAGAGAAGGGAACAAAGAAAGGCAGAGAGAGCATACAAACACACACACGCACACAATGCACACAATGCACACACACGCACGCACACACATACACACACACACAAATCAGTGGTACAAAGGTAGATTGACACACACCAGGGGATAAATTAAACCAGGAGAAAGACAACAGGGGCTTTTCCCCTTCTCTTCTCCCACCTTCTTAAATCCAAGGGGAGGATATTAAAATCTCTCTCCCTCCTCTTCTTCCATCGTCAATTAAGAGCTGCAACAAAGGATGGAGGTGAAATCTTATGAGCCCTAACCTTAACCTTAACGAGTGTGTACGGACATATCTCTGCTGCTTACTCTAACCCTAACCTCTGCTGCTGACTCTAACCCTAACCTCTGCTGCTGACTCTAACCCTAACCTCTGCTGCTGACTCTAACCCTAACCTCTGCTGCTGACTCTAACCCTAACCTCTGCTGCTGACCCTAACTCTAACCCCTGCTGCTGACCCTAACCCTAACCTCTGCTGCTGACTTTAACCCTAACCCCTGCTGCTGACCCTAACCCTAACCTCTGCTGCTGACTCTAACCCTAACCTCTGCTGCTGACTCTAACCCTAACCTCTGCTGCTGACTCTAACCCTAACCTCTGCTGCTGACTCTAACCCTAACCCCTGCTGCTGACTTTAACCCTAACCTCTGCTGCTGACTTTAACTCTAACCCTAACCTCTGCTGCTGACCCTAACTCTAACCCTAACCTCTGCTGCTGACTCTAACCCTAACCTCTGCTGCTGACTTTAACTCTAACCCTAACCTCTGCTGCTGACCCTAACTCTAACCCTAACCTCTGCTGCTGACCCTAACTCTAACCCTAACCTCTGCTGCTGACCCTAACTCTAACCCTAACCTCTGCTGCTGACCCTAACTCTAACCCTATCCTCTACTGGTGACCCTAACTCTAACCATAGCCTCTGCTGCTAACCCTAACCCTAACCCTAACCTCTGCTGACCCTAACCCTAACCTCTGCTGCTGACCCTAACCTCTGCTGCTAACTCTAACCCTAACCTCTGCTGCTGACCCTAACTCTAACCTCTGCTGCTGACCCTAACCCTAACCTCTGCTGACCCTAACCCTAACCTCTGCTGCTGACTTTAACTCTAACCCTAACCTCTGCTGACCCTAACCCTAACCTCTGCTGCTGACCCTAACCTCTGCTACTGACCCTAACCCATTCACTAACTTTAACGAGGGTCTAGGGACATATCTCTTTCTCCAGTCAGAGAGAGAGGGTCCTTAATAGCCATGGAATTTCAACTGAAGCTATGAACTTAGTTCCTTATCTCCTTCTCTCGTTCCCTTGTACCCACTCTCCCCCTATATCTCTCCTCTCCCTCTCTCTGACTCACTTCCTGCTGTCCCCATCTCTCCGTCCCTCCCTCCGTCCCTCCCTCCATCCCTCCCTCTCTCAGTGTCAGGAAACACACTCCTCTCCAGTGCTCAGAGCTGAATCCTCAGAGGATCATGTAAATTATAGTGCGGGTCGATGTCACCAATGGTCTGTTTGCATGTGATTTATACCACTGCTGGGTTTAATTATAGAAGTCTTTTATTTCCTCTGTAAAGCACTGACCACAGACCTGTTAGAGAGCCTGATACTACTGGGATAAATCTCACATGAATGGATTGTAGCAGCGGACATAATGACTTCTCTCTGTTCTCTCGCTGTTTTCTCCCTCTCATTTCTCTGTTTCTGTTTGTCTTTCATATCCTTCTAATTCAAGATCTCTCTTCTTTTTCTCTCCATTTCTTCCATTTCCTTCTAACTCTCTGCCTCCCTCCGTTCTCCCTCCGTTCCTAATGTTCTGACTGAGTCCTTAGTCCTTGTGTAGAGAGCAGCACACCATATATTACAGGGGATTGGACATTTAAATTAAAGCTACAATCTGGGAACACCAGTCACCCTCCCCTCCCCTCCACTTAGCCTGAGTCCTTGTCTAAAGATCACCTCTGCAGACATCATAGGGAATTGGACCTATATTAAAGCTACAATCTGTGATCTGGGTTCAATTCAATGGTCATTGCAGTTCTTGATGTATACTTTCATGATTTGAATCCCAGTCTGGCCCTTTCAGGTTGTCTACTTATCGGATGGTCGTGACATCATTACATCAAGGCAGTTAAAGTAACGCTAGTGGTTCTTAATTAGCCTTTATGACATCATAAATGTCTCTGAGGTTCCGGGATAGAAGGGGAGAAGGGAGAGAAGGAGAGAAGGGAAATAAGGGAGAGAAGGGAAGGGAGAGAAGGAGAGAAGGGAGAGAAGGGGAGAGAAGGGAGAGAAGGAGAGAAGGGAAAGAAGGGAGAGAAGGGAGAGAAGGAGAGAAGGAGAGAGAAGGGAGAGAAGGAGAGAAGGGAGAGAAGGGGAGAAGCGAGAGAAGGGGAGAAGGGAGAGAAGGGGAGAAGGGAGAGAAGGGGAGAAGGGAGAGAAGGGAGAGAAGGGAGAGAAGGGAGAGAAGGGAGAGAAGGGGAGAAGGGAGAGAAGGGGAGAAGGGAGAGAAGGGAGAGAAGGGGAAAAGGGAGAGAAGGGAGAGAAGGAGAGAAGGGAAAGAAGGGAGAGAAGGAGAGAAGGAGAGAAGGGAGACCTGCCTGGTGTGTTCCTTGTTCTTCATGATGCTCTCTGCGCTTTTAACGGACCTCTGAGACTATCACAGTGCAGGTGCATTTATACGGAGACTTGATTACACACAGGTGGATTGTATTTATCATCATTAGTCATTTAGGTCAACATTGGATCATTCAGAGATCCTCACTGAACTTCTGGAGAGAGTTTGCTGCACTGAAAGTAAAGGGGCTGAATAATTTTGCACGCCCAATTTTTCAGTTTTTGATTTGTTAAAAAAGTTTGAAATATCCAATAAATGTCGTTCCACTTCATGATTGTGTCCCACTTGTTGTTGATTCTTCACCAAAAAATACAGTTTTATATCTTTATGTTTGAAGCCTGAAATGTGGCAAAAGGTCGCAAAGTTCAAGGGGGCCGAATACTTTCGCAAGGCACTGTATACAGAGCAATCGAACTAAAGCTTTACACAGACTTCATACTATATTACTTCAGATCAGTGTCAAACAACGAGTGTAAACAACACGCACTCAACAAGACAGGCGACCAAACAACAGATAACTTGTCTTTTCTAATGGGTGGTGTTCACCTGGGTCGAGATGCACTACTGTGAAGAGGGTTGTCTCTTCATTATTTGATACTTGTAACGTCTGTTGTTGGGAGAAGGAGAAGACCAAGGTGCAGCGTGGTAAGTATTCATAATAACTTTTAATCAATATGAATACTTGAACAAAAAAACAACAAACAGACAAACGAACAGTTCTGCAAGGTGCAGTACACAAAACAGAAAATAACTACACACAACCCATAGTGGGAAAACAGGCTGCCTAGGTATGGTTCCCAATCAGAGACAACGATTGACAGCTGCCTCTCATTGGGAACCATACCAGGCCAAACACCTAGAAATATAACACACAGAACAAACATAGAATACCCACGCCAACTCACACCCTGACCAAACTAAAATAGAGACATAAAAAAGGAGCTAAGGTCAGGACGTGACAATACTTCAGACTAGTTAATGTCGAGGAGCTGGTATAACCAGACTAGTTAATGTTGAGGAGCTGGTATTACCAGACTAGTTAATGTTGAGGAGCTGGTATTACCAGACTAGTTAATGTTGAGGAGCTGGTATTACCAGACTAGTTAATGTTGAGGAGCTGGTATTACCAGACTAGTTAATGTTGAGGAGCTGGTATTACCAGACTAGTTAATGTTGAGGAGCTGGTATTACCAGACTAGTTAATGTTGAGGAGCTGGTATTACCAGACTAGTTAATGTTGAGGAGCTGGTATTACCAGACTAGTTAATGTTGAGGAGCTGGTATTACCAGACTAGTTAATGTTGAGGAGCTACCAGACTAGTTATTACCAGACTAGTTCATGTTGAGGAGCTGGTATTACCAGACTAGTTAATGTTGAGGAGCTGGTATTACCAGACTAGTTAATGTTGAGGAGCTGGTATTACCAGACTAGTTAATGTTGAGGAGCTGGTATTACCAGACTAGTTCATGTTGAGGAGCTGGTATTACCAGACTAGTTAATGTTGAGGAGCTGGTATTACCAGACTAGTTAATGTTGAGCTGGTATTACCAGACTGGTTATTACCAGACTAGTTAATGTTGAGGAGCTGGTATTACCAGACTAGTTAATGTTGAGGAGCTGGTATTACCAGACTAGTTAATGTTGAGGAGCTGGTATTACCAGACTAGTTAATGTTGAGGAGCTGGTATTACCAGACTAGTTCATGTTGAGGAGCTGGTTACCAGACTAGTTAATTGAGGAGCTGGTATTACCAGACTAGTTAATGTTGAGGAGCTGGTATTACCAGACTAGTTAATGTTGAGGAGCTGGTATTACCAGACTAGTTCATGTTGAGGAGCTGGTATTACCAGACTAGTTAATGTTGAGGAGCTGGTATTACCAGACTAGTTCATGTTGAGGAGCTGGTATTACCAGACTAGTTAATGTTGAGGAGCTGGTATTACCAGACTAGATGTTGAGAGCTGGTATTACCAGACTAGTTAATGTTGAGGAGCTGGTATTACCAGACTAGTTAATGTTGAGGAGCTGGTATTACCAGACTAGTTAATGTTGATGAGCTGGTATTACCAGACTAGTTAATGTTGAGGAGCTGGTATTACCAGACTAGTTCATGTTGAGGAGCTGGTATTACCAGACTAGTTAATGTTGAGCTGAGCTGGTTAATGTTGAGGAGCCAGACTAGTTAATGTTGAGGAGCTGGTATTACCAGACTAGTTAATGTTGAGGAGCTGGTATTACCAGACTAGTTAATGTTGAGCTGGAGCTGGTATTACCAGACTAGTTAATGTTGAGGAGCTGGTATTACCAGACTAGTTAATGTTGAGGAGCTGGTATTACCAGACTAGTTAATGTTGAGGAGCTGGTATTACCAGACTAGTTAATGTTGAGGAGCTGGTATTACCAGACTAGTTAATGTTGAGGAGCTGGTATTACCAGACTAGTTAATGTTGAGGAGCTGGTATTACCAGACTAGTTAATGTTGAGGAGCTGGTATTACCAGACTAGTTAATGTTGAGGAGCTGGTATTACCAGACTAGTTAATGTTGAGGAGCTGGTATTACCAGACTAGTTAATGTAGCTGGTATTACCAGACTAGTTAATGTTGAGCTGGAGCTGGTTATTACCAGACCAGTTAATGTTGAGGAGCTGGTTACCAGACAAGTTCATGAGGAGCTGGTATTACCAGACTAGTTCATGTTGAGGAGCTGGTATTACCAGACTAGTTAATGTTGAGGAGCTGGTATTACCAGACTAGTTAATGTTGAGGAGCTGGTATTACCAGACTAGTTCATGTTGAGGAGCTGGTATTACCAGACTAGTTCATGTTGAGGAGCTGGTATTACCAGACTAGTTAATGTTGAGCTGGAGCTGGTATTACCAGACTAGTTAATGTTGAGGAGCTGGTATTACCAGACTAGTTAATGTTGAGGAGCTGGTATTACCAGACTAGTTATGTTGAGGAGCTGGTATTACCAGACTAGTTAATGTTGAGGAGCTGGTATTACCAGACTAGTTAATGTTGAGGAGCTGGTATTACCAGACTAGTTAATGTTGAGGAGCTGGTATTACCAGACTAGTTAATGTTGAGGAGCTGACTAGTTAATGTTGAGGAGCCAGACTAGTTAATGTTGAGGAGCTGGTATTACCAGACTAGTTAATGTTGAGGAGCTGGTATTACCAGACTAGTTAATGTTGAGCTGGTATTACCAGACTAGTTAATGTTGAGGAGCTGGTATTACCAGACTAGTTAATGTTGAGGAGCTGGTATTACCAGACTAGTTAATGTTGAGGAGCTGGTATTACCAGACTAGTTAATGTTGAGGAGCTGGTATTACCAGACTAGTTAATGTTGAGGAGCTGGTATTACCAGACTAGTTAATGTTGAGGAGCTGGTATTACCAGACTAGTTAATGTTGAGGAGCTGGTATTACCAGACTAGTTAATGTTGAGGAGCTGGTATTACCAGACTAGTTAATGTTGAGGAGCTGGTATTACCAGACTAGTTAATGTTGAGGAGCTGGTATTACCAGACTAGTTCATGTTGAGGAGCTGGTATTACCAGACTAGTTAATGTTGAGGAGCTGGTATTACCAGACTAGTTAATGTTGAGGAGCTGGTATTACCAGACTAGTTAATGTTGAGGAGCTGGTATTACCAGACTAGTTAATGTTGAGGAGCTGGTAATTCATTACCAGATCTAGAAGCACCATATTATATTAATCGTTTTCACGTATTAAAATGGATCTTTACACAGCCCTGTGCATCCCAAGTGGAACCCTATCGACTACATAGGGCACTAACTTTGAATAGATCCCAATGGGCACAAAAGTAGTGCACGACATAGGGAATAGGGTGCTATTTGATATTGAGCCCTGGGTTTTCATCATCATGCACGATTCCAGTTAACCTCTCGACACCCAGCGTTTTGAGAGTCATATTCACAGCAATTTAAACCTTAGTTAATAGCCACCCCCCGTCAGCTACCTGTCTCATTAGTTTATTCAGATCCCCATTAGGTTTCACTGAAGCAGCAGCTATTCTTCCTGGGCTCCAGATAACAACACAGAACAGGACGAGTAACAGAACACTGATACCCGGACAGACAAGAACAGGCAGACACATTTAGAACTAAAGAAGAGTGTGTGCTAGGTTGAGTGTGACAGTGTGTCTGTGTGTATGTCATTTTACAGTACCTATTGTGCCATGAGATGTTGTTTTGACCGTTTTGTTAAGGTCAGTGTTCTGTTTGCTTGAGTAATAGGGGATGGAAGGGAGATCCATGCGATCATTGCTCTACATAATACTTTGTGTTGCCGTGATTTCCTTTTGGACTTGGGTACTGTGAAGAGACCCCTGGTGGCAGGTCTTGTGGTGTATGTATGGGTGTCTGAAGAGACCCCTGGTGGCAGGTCTTGTGGTATATGTATGGGTGTCTGAAGAGACCCCTGGGGGCAGGTCTTGTGGTGTATGTATGGGTGTCTGAAGAGACCCCTGGGGCAGGTCTTGTGGTGTATGTATGAGTGTTGAAGGACCCCTGGTGGGGTCTTGTGGTGAAGAGACCCCTGGGGGCAGGTCTTGTGTGTGTATGTATGTCTTGGTGTCTGATGAGTGTCTGAAGAGACCCCCCAGGTCTGGTGAGTGCAGGTCTTGTGTCTAGGTATGAGTGTCTGAAGAGACCCCTGGTGGCAGGTCTTGTGGTGTAGGTATGAGTGTCTGAAGAGACCCCTGGCGGCAGGTCTTGTGGTGTAGGTATGAGTGTCTGAAGAGACCCCTGGCGGCAGGTCTTGTGGTGTAGGTATGAGTGTCTGAAGAGACCCCTGGTGGCAGGTCTTGTGGTGTAGGTATGAGTGTCTGAAGAGACCCCTAGCGGCAGGTCTTGTGGTGTAGGTATGGGTGTCTGAAGAGACCCCTGGCGGCAGGTCTTGTGGTGTATGTATGGGTGTCTGAAGAGACCCCTGGCGGCAGGTCTTGTGGTGTATGTATGGCTGTCTGAAGAGACCCCTGGCAGCAGGTCTTGTGGTGTAGGTATGAGTGTCTGAAGAGACCCCTGGCAGCAGGTCTTGTGGTGTAGGTATGAGTGTCTGAAGAGACCCCTGGTGGCAGGTCTTGTGGTGTATGTATGGGTGTCTGAGCTGAATGTTACCTGAATTTGCAAATAATCTGGAATTCTTATCGTTGTAATATTTCTCATAAATACTAGAAGAGAAGCAGCTCATCTCTCATCAACCCTCAACCAGGACAGACCGGCCTGCATGTCGATGATGTTAGTTCTGTGTGTAGTTAAGGGCAAGGTGTGCTGCTCGGTTTTCAGGCAACTGCAGCTTGGCTCAGTCTTCCTTGGCTGCACTTGACCATATTACCAGACATGAATCAAGATGGGACAAGACCAGAGACTGAACAACTAGTACAGTTGATTTCTGTGTTCACAGCTCA
>NC_088413.1:15489751-15502251 GCF_034236695.1 Oncorhynchus nerka | reverse complement strand
CCTGGCGACTGGACCTTTTTTGGAACACCATTATTTTGGTCTTACTGAGATTTACTGTCAGGGCCCAGGTCTGATAGAATCTGTGCATAAGATCTAGGTGCTGCTGTAGGCCCTCCTTGACTGGTGACAGAAGCACCAGATCATCAGCAAACAGGAGACATTTGACTTCGGATTCTAGTAGGGTGAGGCCGGGTGCTGCAGACTTTTCTAGTGCCCGCGCCAATTCGTTGATGTATATGTTGAAGAGGGTGGGGCTTAAGCTGCATCCCTGTCTCACCCCACAACCCTGTGTGAAGAAATGTGTGTGTTTTTTGCCAATTTTAACCGCACACTTGTTGTTTGTGTACATGGATTTTATAATGTCGTGTGTTTTACCCCCAACACCACTTTCCATCAATTTGTATATCAGACCCTCATGCCAGATTGAGTCGAATGCTTTTTTGAAATCAACAAAGCATGAGAAGACTTTGCCTTTGTTTTGGTTTGTTTGGTTGTCAATTAGGGTGTGCAGGGTGAATACATGGTCTGTTGTACGGTAATTTGGTAAAAAGCCAATTTAAAATTTGCTCAGTACATTGTTTTCATTGAGGAAATGTACGAGTCTGCTGTTAATGATAATGCTGAGGATTTTCTCAAGGTTACTGTTGACGCATATTCCACGGAAGTTATTGGGGTCAAATGTGTCTGTGTCTCTGTGTCTCTCTCTCTGTGTCTCTCTCTCTTTCTCTGTGTCTGTGTCTCTGTGTCTCTCTCTCTCTGTGTGCTCTCTCTGTGTCTCTCTCTGTGTGTCTCTCTCTGTGTCTCTCTCTCTGTGTCTCTCTCTCTGTGTCTCTCTCTCTCTCTGTGTGCGTCTGATTCTCTCTCTCTGTGTCTCTCTCTCTGTGTCTCTCTCTGTGTGTCTCTCTCTCTCTCTCTCTCTCTCTCTCTCTCTCTCTCTCTCTCTCTCGGAAGTGGTAAAAAAAATGAGCACAGTATCAGGTCATTTAAACCAGAGTAAATAACACCATGTCAGAGTCAGACACTCACACACACACACACACACACACACACACGCACGCACGCACGCACGCACGCAGACACACACACACACGCGCTGCGCGCGCACGCACGCACGCACGCACACACTCACTCACTCACTCTCGCGCGCACACGCACGCCCCCACACACACACTCTCACACTCACACACACACACACACACACACACACACACACACACACACACACATACACACACACACACACACACACACGCACGCACGCACGCACGCACGCACGCACACACACACACACACACGCGCGCGCGCGCACGCACGCACGCACGCACACACACACACGCGCGCACACGCACGCCCCCCACACACACACACACACACACACACACACACACACACACACACACACACACACACACACACACACACTGAGTGAGCCCTCTGCTACTTTGTGTTCTACAGTCTGTGAGGCGAAGATAAGGAAAGGGACAGGCAGTGTGTGTGTGTGTGTGTCCATCTCTCCCTGCTTGGGTTGCATGGTGCATCGTCATGTCCTCCCTTAGTTGAGACATCCATTGACTGATCATGGGCAGTAAAGTGCATTGTGCCTACAAATGAATGATGCCTTGATTGACTTGACCCGACGTGTAAGTACTGGACTGGAACAAAACCATGCAGATACACTTCTCGGTACGGTGTCTAAAATTCAACCTCTGACCTTTCCACTAACGCACTGCAGGTCACCTTGTCTTTCATTTCTGTAACGTCAATGTTCTCTGAGAGAGACAGAGATAAAAGAGGACCTACGTCTATTCTCTTCTCTTCGCTCTTAGGTTCTCTGGTGGTTTAACTTCTTGGCGTACCCATCCCGTTAGCGGGATCATTTTCATCAACATCCGCTGAATTGCAGCACACCAAATTCCAATTAAATTATTACAAATATTTAATTTTCATGAAATCACTAGTGCAACATAGCAAAACACAGTTTAGCTTGTTGTTAATCCACCTGGCGTGTCAGATAATAAAAAAAAAATATTTACAGCGAAAGCAAACCGTTTATGTGAGGACATCTCTCTCAGCAGACAAAACATTACAAACAGCTAGCAGCAAAGTAGATTGGTCACGAAAGTCAGAAAAGCAATAAAATGAATTGCTTACCTTTGATGATCTTCGGATGTTTGCACTCACGACACTCCCAATAAATGTTACTTTTGTTCCATAAAGATTCAGAAACATTCAGAAATCCACAGGCTTGAGCGGTCACGACAGGGCAGGCGAAAATTGCAAATAGTATCCGTAAAGTTCGTCGAAACATGTCAAACGGTTTTTATAATCAATCCTTAGGTTGTTTTTCCAATAAATAATCGATAATATTTCAATCGGACCGTAGCTTTTTCAATAGGAGAGAGAGAGAAAAATTCTGCTCCAAAACTCTGCTGGCACCCAGCTATCCACTGACGCGATGTGATTATTCTTGCTCATTTTCAGAATAAAAGCCCGAAACCATGTCTAAAGTCTGTTTACACCATGTGGAAGCCATAGGAAAAGGAATCTGGTTGATATCCCTTTAAATGGAGGGAATGCATTCAATGGAACAGGAAGCTTTCAAAATAAGAGGCACTTCCTAGTTGGATTTTCCTCAGGTTTTCGCCTGCAACATCAGTTATGTTATACAAACAGAACATATTTTGACAGTTTTGGAAACTTTAGAGTATTTTCTATCCTAATCTGACAATTATATGCATATTCTAGCTTCTGGGGCTGAGAAATAGGCAGTTTAATTTGGGTATGTTTTTCGTCCAAACATCAAAATACTGCCCCTACACTCAACAGGTTAAAGCTCTTACACAGTGTGTCAAGAAGGACATTTGTAACCTCCTCTCTTCTCCTCCTAGTCCACATCATCTCCTCTCCACCTCTCTCCTACTCTCCCTCTCCCTCTCCCTCTCCATCTCCCCCCCTTCTCTTTCTCTCTCATCCACTCTCGTTATGTCACTTTGTTTATTTCTCTCTCTCCTTCCACCCTTCTCCTTCTTCATTCCCTCATCTCTCTCTCCCACCTCTTCTGTGATCTTCCGCTCTCCACCCGCTCTGTCTTCCTCCCTCTCTCTCCTCCTCCTCCCTTCTTCCCTCCTCTCCGTCTCTCCTTCTCTCCTTCCTTCCCTCTCTCTCCTTCTCCTCCTCCTCCTCCTCTTCCCTCCTCTCCTTTCTCTCTCCTTCCTTCCCTCCTCTCCGTCTCTCCTTCTCTCCTTCCTTCCCTCCTCTCCATCTCTCCTTCTCTCCTTCCTTCCTTCCTTCCCTCCTCCTCCCTCCTCTCCTTCTCCCCTTCCTTCTCTCCTTCCTTCCCTCCTCTCCGTCTCTCCTTCTCTCCTTCCTTCCTCCTCCTCTCCGTCTCTCCTTCTCTCCTTCCTTCCCTCCTCTCTGTCTCTCCTTCTCTCCTTCCTTCCCTCCTCCTCCCTCCTCTCCTTCTCTCCTTCCTTCCCTACTCTCCATCTCTCCTTCTCTCCTTCCTTCCTCCTCTCCGTCTCTCCTTCTCTCCTTCCTTCCCTCCTCTCCGTCTCTCCTTCCTTCCCTCCTCTCCGTCTCTCCTTCTCTCCTTCCTTCCCTCCTCTCTGTCTCTCCTCCTCCTCTTCCCTCCTCTCCATCTCTCCTTCTCTCCTTCCTTCCCTCCTCTCCGTCTCTCCTTCTCTCCTCCCTTCCCTCCTCTCTGTCTCTCCTTCTCTCCTCCCTTCCCTCCTCTCCGTCTCTCCTTCTCTCCTCCTCTTCCCTCCTCTCCGTCTCTCCTTCTCTCCTTCCTTCCCTCCCTCTCTGTCTCTCCTTCTCTCCTTCCTTCCCTCCTCTCCGTCTCTCCTTCTCTCCTTCCTTCCCTCCTCTCCGTCTCACCTTCTCTCCTTCCTTCCCTCCTCTCCGTCTCTCCTTCTCTCCTTCCTTCCCTCCTCTCCGTCTCTCCTTCTCTCCTTCCTTCCCTCCTCTCCGTCTCTCCTTCTCTCCTTCCTTCCCTACTCGGCAGCGTCCAGTGAGAGCGTAAGCTCTGTCAAACAGTAGCAGCTCCATAAGGATTAGCCCATCTCTTCAATGGCCCGTCTCGTACACGCACGCACACACACCCCGTTCAATGCCTCCATAAATACCACAGAACTGGCAGTGGTAGAAGGTTGGCACATCGTACCACTTCCATTCTAACTGCGACACGCCAAGGCCACCACACTGCGACACATTCTGGTGCTTCTCAAGTCTTCTCCCAGCGTTCTCAAGGTAAAGGGAAAAGTGTCTCCTGCTGAAGATATGCATCAGGTGTTATTGGATCACACTGTGTCGTGTGTCGTGTGTCGTGTGTGTGTGTGTGTGTGTGTGGATCTGTTGAATTACCTCTCTATGTCTTTCTGCTGAGGTCATCAGCCAACCAGACCCTATATTGATGACCATGTAAGATAAACCAGGTGTTAATCTGATGTTCTGCTGCTGTGTCAGTACTGTGGATGTTCCACCTGGGTAGCAGCTAGTTACACACTCTAAACCAGTGACCGCATGGCTCAATCCGTGCATGTTTGGATCCTGAGGGCGCATGAGCCCCATACAGGGGAGCTCAACAAGGCACAACCAACAGACGGGGTGGGGGGTGGAGACCTAGATGACGAGTCGTGGGCAGTGTGTTCCCTGCAACAATTACAATACACATATATATATACACCCAAATGTATTTTTATATATATATATATATATATATATTAAAAACATTTTTGGGGAAATTATACCACCACCCAAAATCCCACTTTGGAGACTGGAAGGGCAAAGGGGCATGTTCTCTTTTAGTTTATTTATTTTTTATTTCACCTTTATTTAACCAGGTAGGCAAGTTGAGAACAAGTTCTCATTTACAATTGCGACCTGGCCTGAGCAGGTAGAGCCCCATCTGTCCACGGGTCTGTTCATGTTCTCTGAGCAGGTAGAGCCCCATCTGTCCACAGGTCTGTTCATGTTCTCTGAGCAGGTAGAGCCCCATCTGTCCACGGGTCTGTTCATGTTCTCTGAGCAGGTAGAGCCCCATCTGTCCACGGGTCTGTTCATGTTCTCTGAGCAGGTAGAGCCTCATCTGTCCACGGGTCTGTTCATGTTCTCTGAGCAGGTAGAGCCCCATCTGTCCACGGGTCTGTTCATGTGTCTGTTGTGTTACTTAGCCCATGAATACCAAATCTAAATCATATGTTTTTGACACAGCCTCAAGGTGCTCCACCTCTCTTCAGTCAGTCAGTGGGTGTGTTGGTCCCGAGTCCCAAAATGGCACCATATTCCTATAGAGTGCACTACTTTTGACCAGGGCCCATAGGGAATAGGCTGCCATTTGGGATGCCCATTAGGTTAGGTGTGGGTGGAGATTCCATTGATGAAGTATTACATGTATATATTCTATTTAACTCGGTGTTCTGACGTGTGACAACCTTGATGCATCCTGACTTTTGATTTGGTGGGTGATTCAACTCCTGAGCTATTCATGAGCCATTCCAATAGAGGGTTCCAGAACATGACGTGCGGTATGGTAATACAAAGACGACAGACGTTTAAGGCATATTCCAAGACATACCACATAAATTAAACTGATCAGATGTTCAATATTTGGTTGAACTAACTGTAGAGCTAGATGGCTATGAGGACGTGGAACAGAGACATAAAGATATTCAGAGAGAGAGAGAGGGACAGAGGGAGAGAGAGAGAGAGAGAGGGAGAGAGAGAGAGAGAGAGAGAAAGAGAGAGGGACAGAGGGAGAGAGAGAGAGAGAGAGAGAGAGAGAGAGAGAGAGAGAGAGAGAGAGGGACAGAGGGAGAGAGAGAGAGAGAGAGAGAGAGAGAGAGAGAGAGAGAGAGAGAGAGAGAGAGAGAGAGAGAGAAAGAAAGAGAGAGGGACAGAGGGAGAGAGAGAGAGAGAGAGAGAGAGAGAGAGAGCGAGAGAGAGGGACAGAGGGAGAGAGAGAGAGGGACAGAGGGGGAGAGAGAGAGAGGGACAGAGGGAGAGAGAGAGGGACAGAGGGAGAGAGAGAGAGAGAGGGAAAGAGGGAGAGAGAGAGAGAGAGAGAGAGAGAGAGAGAGAGAGGACAGAGGGAGAGAGAGAGAGAGAGGGACAGAGGGAGAGAGAGAGAGAGAGAGAGAGAGAGAGAGAGAGAGAGAGAGTGAGAGAGAGAGAGAGAGAGAGAGGGAGAGGGACAGAGGACAGAGGGAGAGAGAGAGAGAGAGAGAGGGACAGAGGGAGAGAGAGAGAGAGAGACAGAGGGAGAGAGAGAGAGAGAGGGACAGAGGGGAGAGAGAGAGAGGGACAGAGGGAGAGAGAGAGAGAGAGGGACAGAGGGAGAGAGAGAGAGAGAGGGACAGAGGGAGAGAGAGAGAGAGAGGGAAAGAGGGAGAGAGAGAGGGACAGAGGGAGAGAGAGAGAGAGGGAAAGAGGGAGAGAGAGAGGGACAGAGGGAGAGAGAGAGAGAGAGAGAGAAAAAAATAAAGAGAGAGGGACAGAGGGAGAGAGAGAGAATATGGGAAGGATCAGTGGTATCAGCCAGAACAGAGTGGGCTGGTACTGGGCCATTTCACATGATTATGAATTACAGTTCAGCTGAGAGTAGACTAGTGCTATCATGATGATGAGAGAAAGAGAGAGGGCCGAGGAGTAAGGGAGAGAAGGAGAGAGAATGAGAATGAGAGAGAGAGAGACAGATAGAAATGGAGAGGGGGAAGGAGAGGTATAGAAAGTCAAAAGGAGAAACATGGACAGGAAGCGACATAAATAAAAAGTGAGAGAAGGGGGCGTAGGGAGGCAAAAGACAGGAGAGAGAAAGAGAGGTAGAATGAGGTAAAGAGTGTCAAAAGACAGGTGGAAGAAGAGAAGAATGGAGGGAGAGTAAATCATCTGTCCTTTTCAGCATCTTTCTAGTAAGCCTACGGTCCTGATCTCACCATCTCTCTCTCCCGCTCAAATTATCTCTCTCTCTGTTCTCCCTCTCTCATATTATTTCTCTCTCATATTATCTATCTCTCTAATCTCCTCTGTCATATTATATCTTCTCTGTTCTCCTCTCTCATATTATCTCTCTCTAATCTCCGTCTCTCATATTATCTCTCCCTATTCTCTCTCACACTCCTCTTTCATTCTCCCTCCCTCCCTCCTTACCTTCGTTCTCTCCTTTCCTTTCCTTCTTTTATAACCCTGTATATTTCTTCTCCACACTCCTTCCGTCATCCTCCTTCTAATTCTCTCCTCCGTCTTCAGGAGGGCAGTAAATCCCGGGGGGGTTGGAGCTCAGTTGGAATTCCTTGATCATTCCCAGAATGCCTGTATTACTAACGACACTCCGGACGGCTCTGATTCTGACCGGTCACACACACACACACACACACACACACACACACACACACACACACACACACACACACACACACACACACACACACACACACACACACACACACAAACACACACACACAGTCTGGAGGGATTCGTGCATAAGAACAACAGTCTGTGGAACAGGGATGTTTCAAACCCATCAGAGAAGAGAAGAGGAGAGGTGTTTGTGTCGTTTTAAAATGCATATTTTTTTCAAAACAGGGTACTCATATTTCGTGACAAACACACATAGACAAGCACAGACAGACAAGCACGTATTAAGTTTTAAACGTGTGTTTGTGTGTGTGTGTGTGTGTGTGTGTTTGTGTGTGTGTGTGTGTGTTTGTGTGTGTGTGTGTGTTCGTGTATGTGTGTTTGTGTGTGTGTTTGTGTGTGTGTGTGTTCGTGTGTGTGGGTTCGTGTGTGTGTGTGTTCGTGTGTTCGTGTGTGTGTGTGTTCGTGTGTGTGTGTGTGTGTGTGTGTGTGTGTGTGTACATGCATCTTTGTAAATGTATCTGCTCTTTCCAAGTAGCAGGTGATTGTTCAGGAGAAGATGTCCTTGTCCTCTCTGAAGTGTCTTTACAATGATTAATAATGATATTTAGAAAATACAGGAAATCGCGTTTCTACTGCATTGCCCTTAAATAATGGTTAATAATGAGGGTATTGAGCCAAATGTCAAATTAAATGATAATGCTTTAAAATGGGGCTCCTGAGTGGCACAGCGATTCAAGGCACTTTGTCTCAATTCCAGTCTGTATCACACCTGGCCGTGATTAGGGAGTCCCACAGGGCTGCGCACCATTGGCCCAGCTCATCCGGGCTGGGGAGAGGTAGGCCGGGTCAGTCTGTATCACACCCGGCCGTGGCTGGGAGTCCCACAGGCTGCACACCACTGGCCCAGCTCATCCGGGCTGGGGAGAGGTAGGCCGTCAGTCTGTATCACACCCGGCCGTGGCTGGGAGTCCCACAGGCTGCGAACCACTGGCCCAGCCATCCGGGCTGGGGAGAGGTAGGCCGTCAGACTGTATCACACCCGGCCGTGGTTGGGAGTCCCACAGGGAGAGGTAGGCCGTCATCCGAAATAATAATTTCTTCTTGACTGACATGTTAAACAAAGGTTCAATAAAAACATACAAACTGGTCTTCTGGCACAGTTACATCTCTCTAATTTAACAAGGACTAGTTACATTTCTCTAATTTAACAAGGACTAGTTACATCTCTAATTTAACAAGGACTAGTTACATCTCTCTAATTTAACAAGGACTAGTTACATCTCTCTAATTTAACAAGGACTAGTTACATCTCTCTAATTTAACAAGGACTAGTTACATCTCTCTAATTTAACAAGGACTAATTACATCTCTAATTTAACAAGGACTAGTTACATCTCTTTAATTTAACAATGACTAGTTACATCTCTCTAATCTCTTTTTAATTTAACAAGGACTAGTTACATCTCTTTAATTTAACAAGGACTAGTTACATCTCTTTAATTTAACAAGGACTAGTTACATCTCTAATCTCTTTAATTTAACAAGGACTAGTTACATCTTTAATTTAACCTCATAGTCCACCAATGCCGGATCCGGCATCGTGACTACAGCTCAAGCTCATTAGCATAATGCACAATGCGAAAAATATTCCTAAAAATATTTAACCTCCACACATTAACAAGTAAAATAGCTCAAATGAAAGATAAACAAGTTGTTTATCTACCCAGCAAGTCAGATTTCTAAAATGTTTTACGGCGAAAACATAGCACATATTTATATTAGATCACCACCGAAACAAAAGGCTCATTAGCATAACAGCCATTTTGTCCCAGAAAAAATAAAATTTAAAAGTAGGATTAAAAAATAAATAATTCCTAACCTTTTGAAAATCTTCATCAGATGACAGTAGTATTACATGTTACACAGTACATTAATTTTTTTTTCAATAATATGCTATATAATATCCATAAATCTCGGTTGACGACATTTAAAAAAAAAACATGCTACTCAAATGTCAGGAGAAATGATGATAGCTCCGACAGATAACGTCAGATAACAAGCAATAAACATGACTAAATATACATGTTCTACATATTTTTACAAAGATACACTTCTTCTTAATGCAACCGCTGTATTACATTTATTTTTAACGTTACAGACATCGTTCACTTGGCTATACTAGGAGTCGGCGCTCCGATATTAGCAGTACGTTTGGAGTCCACAGAAACCCAAAATAACCACATAAATATTCCCTTACCTTTGATGTTCTTCCATCAGAAGACGTAGAAGGAGTCATACTTACCCAATAAATCGTTTGGTTTCACGTTGCGTGTCCCTGTATTAGCATATGCTAACTGCTTCAGCTGAAATGCATCAAAAATGACTTTGGTCCAGCACTCTTGCGCACCAAAACTTCCAATTTACATATTATATGTGGATGAAACTGGTCAAACGATGTGCAAAATCGAGCTTTATGCTGTTGTTAGCATGTAGAACAAAGGACAGCGCTAACAGACAAACCGGCTTCAATTTGTGTATCTTGGAAAAGACCGTTCCCCAAATCGGCCGTGCGCAATAGAGTGCCCGGTTTTGAGAGGGACACGTGGAATTTCGTGCGCCAAAGGTGCAGGGCTCGTGCGATTCTCACAGTGAACGCGCCATTTGAAAGCAGACATCGCGCTGAACTGATAGAAACTGTTCCTGGATCCGTAGCTGCCTGGGAGGGTGTTGGCGATGACGTCAAAGTAGACCTAACTTTTCTATTGTTGACAGAGTGTTTGGGAGAATGGCTCTCCTGAGAGTTCTGCTTTACATACAGACATAATTTAAACGGTTTTATAAACTTTAGAGCGTTTTCTATTCAATAATAATTTTTATATGCATATATTAGCAATTTTGGGAAAAAATATTTTCAGTTTACTATGGGCACGCACTTTCTCCAACAGGGGCAGTATAGAGCCCTAGGCTTAAGTGGTTTTAACAAGGACTAGTTACATCTCTCTAATTTAACAAGGACTAGTTACATCTCTCTAATTTAACAAGGACTAGTTACATCTCTTTAATTTAACAAGGACTAGTTACATCTCTCTAATTTAACAAGGACTAGGTACATCTCTCTAATTTAACAAGGACTAGTTACATCTCTTTTAATTTAACAAGGACTAGTTACATCTCTAATTTAACAAGGGCTAGTTACATCTCTAATTTAACAAGGACTAGTTACATCTCTTTAATTTAACAAGGACTAGTTACATCTCTCTAATTTAACAAGGACTAGTTACATCTCTCTAATTTAACAAGGACTAGTTACATCTCTTTAATTTAACAAGGACTAGTTACATCTCTCTAATTTAACAAGGACTAGTTACATCTCTTTAATTGAACAAGGACTAGTTACATCTCTCTAATTTAACAAGGACTAGTTACATCTCTTTAATTTAACAAGGACTAGTTACATCTCTAATTTAACAAGGACTAGTTACATCTCTCTAATTTAACAAGGACTAGTTACATCTCTTTAATTTAACAAGGACTAGTTACATCTCTCTAATTTAACAAGGACTAGTTACATCTCTTTAATTTAACAAGGACTAGTTATATCTCTCTAATTTAACAAGGACTAGTTACATCTCTCTAATTTAACAAGGACTAGGTACATCTCTCTAATTTAACAAGGACTAGTTACATCTCTCTAATTTAACAAGGACTAGTTACATCTCTCTAATTTTGTCACGCCTTGGTCTTAGTATTTTGTGTTTTCTTTATTTATTTGGTCAGGCCAGGGTGTGACATGGGCTTATTTTGTGGTGTGTTTTTGTATTGGGGTTTTAGTAGGAATCAGGATTGTGGCTGAGTAGGGTTGTCTAGGAAAGTCTATGGTTGCCTGATGCGGTTCTTAATCAGAGGCAGGTGATTATCGTTGTCTCTGATTGGGAACCATATTTAGGCAGCCATATTCTTTGAGTGTTTTGTGGTTGATTGTTCCTGTCTTTGTGTTTGCACCAGATAGGGCTGTTTCGGTTTTTTCACATTTCATTATTTTGTAGTTTCTTTATGTATACTTTTTTCCTTCATTAAAATATCATGAATCATCATCACGCTGCATTTTGGTCCGACTCTCCTTCACCACAAGAAAGCCGTTACAACCGTAACAAATTTAACAAGGACTAGTTACTACTCTCTAATTTAACAAGGACTAGTTAAATCTCTCTAATTTAACAAGGACTAGTTACATCTCTCTAATTTAACAAGGACTAGTTACATCTCTCTAATTTAACAAGGACTAGTTACATCTCTTTAATTTAACAAGGACTAGTTACATCTCTCTAATTTAACAAGGACTAGTTACATCTCTCTAATTTAACAAGGACTAATCTATTGATCAATGACGGTCATTTGTTTTGACTTAATGTACAAATAAGATATTACTTAACCAAAGTTTAAATACAACCCACCACAGTATTGCCATTTGCTGACGACATTTCTTCTGCATCGGTAAAGTAAGAGTTAAATGAGGATCTAATTCCTGAATAAGACTGGTCGTGGGTGAAAGGATAGTGCTTTAACATTCTCCCTGTAGGTCCTGGACTCTGTCTGTGGGATGGTAAAGTAGTATTTAAACCGTTAACTATGGTACCTGTCATTCCTTATTCTACATGCCCCTAGTGATCAGAACAAACAATGAAAAGCCCATTAGACTTGTTCTGGGGGCATTATGACAGAGAATAGATCTAGGAGTAAATAGAACTCTAAGTAGAAGGTGAATTCTAGGATTTGGATTGGTGCGCCGCTGTTCTGAGAATGTTAGTGTAAAGCAGAAAGTAAAGAGCCATGGATTAACGTTGCCTTCAAACTCTCCTCTGGAAATTCAAACTGAGAGAATAACCACATGACAACCCTCCCAGGTCACATTTCCAAGTGGGAAAGATAGAGATAATTTTAGACCTAAGCTACAACTTGTGATGTTTCATCAATGATATTTCTCCTTTTTACCCAAACGATCATGAAGTAAATACTTTGAGACTTAAAAATGTGTATAATGTAGCCATGGGACTCGAATGTCAACATTAAGCAAGCTAGCTAACTTTATCAATAGCAATGTTATCAAGCACATTTAGCTAGCTAAAATCTCTTGGTTCAAGATC
>NC_088413.1:15444243-15489251 GCF_034236695.1 Oncorhynchus nerka | reverse complement strand
ATGGCTATATACATGGTAACAGCACTGAGTTAATGTGCAGGGGTACAAGGTAATAACATGGCTATATACACACAGTAACAGTACTGAGTTAATGTGCAGGGTAACAAGGTAATAACATGGCTATATAGATGAGATAACAGTACTGAGTTAATGTGCAGGGTAACAAGGTAATAACATGGCTATATACATGAGATAACAGTACTGAGTTAATGTGCAGGGTAACAAGGTTATAACATGGCTATATACACACAGTAACAGTACTGAGTTAATGTGCAGGGTAACAAGGTAATAACATGGCTATATACATGAGATAACAGTACTGAGTTAATGTGCAGGGTAACAAGGTAATAACATGGCTATATACATGAGATAACAGTACTGAGTTAATGTGCAGGGTAACAAGGTAATAACATGATATATACACAGTAACAGCACTGAGTTAATGTGCAGGGTACTAAAGGTAATAACATGCTATATTAGCAACAGCATAACAGGGTAACAAGGTAATGCTAATGTGCAGGGTAACAAGGTAATAACATGGCTATATACATGAGATAACAGTACTGAGTTAATGTGCAGGGGTAACAAGGTAATAACATATTATACATGAACAGAACAGCACTGAGTTAATGTGCAGGGTAACAAGGTATAACATGGCTATATACATGGTAACAGTACTGAGTTAATGTGCAGGGTAAATAAGGTAATAACATGTATTATATACACAGTAACAGTACTGAGTTAATGTGCAGGGTAACAAGGTAATAACATGGCTATATTAATATCAACAGCAACTGAGTTAATGTGCAGGGGTAACAAGGTAATAACATGGCTATATACATGAGACAGTAACAGTACTGGAGTTAATGTGCAGGGTAACAAGGTAATAACATTAGCTATATACACACAGTAACAGTAATTGAGTTAATGTGCAGGGTAACAAGGTAATAATATGGCTATATATTAACAGTAACAGCACCGAGTTACGCAGGGTAACAAGGTAATAACATTTATTATATACATGAGATAACAGTACTGAGTTAATGTGCAGGGTAACAAGGTAATAACATGGCTATATACACACAGTAACAGTATCTGAGTTAATGTGCAGGGTAACAAGGTAATAACATGGCTATATACACAGTAACAGTACTGTTAAATGTGCAGGGTAACAAGGTAATAACATGGCTATATACATGAGATAACAGTACTGAGTTAATGTGCAGGTAACAAGGTAATAACATGGCTATATACACACAGTAACAGTACTGAGTTAATGTGCAGGGTAACAAGGTAATCACATGGCTATATACACACAGTAACAGTACTGAGTTAATGTGCAGGGTAACAAGGTAATAACATGGCTATATACATGGTAACAGTACTGAGTTAATGTGCAGGGCATCAGAGTAATAACATGGCTATATACACACAGTAACAGTACTGAGTTAATGTGCAGGGTAACAAGGTAATAACATGGCTATATACATGAGATAACAGTACTGAGTTAATGTGCAGGGTAACAAGGTAATAACATGGCTATATACATGGTAACAGTACTGAGTTAATGTGCAGGGTAACAAGGTAATAACATGACTATATATGACACAGTAACAGTACTGAGTTAATGTGCAGGGTAACAAGGTAATAACATGGCTATATACACACAGTAACAGTACTGAGTTAATGTGCAGGGTAACAAGGTAATAACATGGCTATATACATGAGATAACAGTACTGAGTTAATGTGCAGGGTAACAAGGTAATAACATGGCTATATAGATGAGATAACAGTACTGAGTTAATGTGCAGGGTAACAAGGTAATAACATGGCTATATACATGAGATAACAGTACTGAGTTAATGTGCAGGGGTACAAGGTAATAACATGGCTATATACATGAGATAACAGTACTGAGTTAATGTGCAGGGTAACAAGGTAATAATATGACTATATACACACAGTAACAGTACTGAGTTAATGTGCAGGGTAACAAGGTTATAACATGGCTATATACACACAGTAACAGTACTGAGTTAATGTGCAGGGTAACAAGGTAATAACATGGCTATATACATGAGATAACAGTAAGTTAATGTGCAAACAAGGTAATAACATGGCTATATACATGAGATAACAGTACTGAGTTAATGTGCAGGGTAACAAGGTAATAACATGGCTATATACACACAGTAACAGTACTGAGTTAATGTGCAGGGTAACAAGGTAATAACATGGCTATATAGATGAGATAACAGTACTGAGTTAATGTGCAGGGTAACAAGGTAATAACATGGCTATATACATGAGATAACAGTACTGAGTTAATGTGCAGGGGTACAAGGTAATAACATGGCTATATACATGAGATAACAGTACTGAGTTAATGTGCAGGGTAACAAGGTTATAACATGGCTATATACACACAGTAACAGTACTGAGTTAATGTGCAGGGTAACAAGGTAATAACATGGCTATATACATGAGATAACAGTACTGAGTTAATGTGCAGGGTAACAAGGTAATAACATGGCTATATACATGAGATAACAGTACTGAGTTAATGTGCAGGGTAACAAGGTAATAACATGGCTATATATACACAGTAACAGTACTGAGTTAATGTGCAGGGTAACAAGGTAATAACATGGCTATATACATGAGATAACAGTACTGAGTTAATGTGCAGGGTAACAAGGTAATAACATGGCTATATACACACAGTAACAGTACTGAGTTAATGTGCAGGGTAACAAGGTAATAACATGGCTATATACACACAGTAACAGTACTGAGTTAATGTGCAGGGTAACAAGGTAATAACATGGCTATATACATGAGATAACAGTACTGAGTTAATGTGCAGGGTAACAAGGTAATAACATGGCTATACATGAGATAACAGTACTGAGTTAATGTGCAGGGTAACAAGGTAATAACATGGCTATATACACACAACAGTACTGAGTTAATGTGCAGGGTAACAAGGTAATAACATGGCTATATACATGAGATAACAGTACTGAGTTAATGTGCAGGGTAACAAGGTAATAACATGGCTATATATACACACAGTAACAGTACTGAGTTAATGTGCAGGGTAACAAGGTAATAACATGGCTATATACACACAGATAACAGTACTGAGTTAATGTGCAGGGTAACAAGGTAATAACATGGCTATATACATGAGATAACAGTACTGAGTTAATGTGCAGGGTAACAAGGTAATAACATGGCTATATACATGAGATAACAGTACTGAGTTAATGTGCAGGGTAACAAGGTAATAACATGGCTATATACACACAGTAACAGTACTGAGTTAATGTGCAGGGTAACAAGGTAATAACATGGCTATATACACACAGTAACAGTACTGAGTTAATGTGCAGGGTAACAAGGTAATAACATGGCTATATACACACAGTAACAGTACTGAGTTAATGTGCAGGGTAACAAGGTAATAACTGATTGCAGGGTAACAAGGTAATAACATGGCTATATATACACAGTAACAGTACTGAGTTAATGTGCAGGGTAACAAGGTAATAACATGGCTATATACATGAGATAACAGTACTGAGTTAATGTGCAGGGTAACAAGGTAATAACATGGCTATATACATGGTAACAGTACTGAGTTAATGTGCAGGGTAACAAGGTAATAACATGGCTATATACACACAGTAACAGTACTGAGTTAATGTGCAGGGTAACAAGGTAATAACATGGCTATATACATGAGATAACAGTACTGAGTTAATGTGCAGGGTAACAAGGTAATAACATGGCTATATACACACAGTAACAGTACTGAGTTAATGTGCAGGGTAACAAGGTAATAACATTGTATATACACACAGTAACAGTACTGAGTTAATGTGCAGGGTAACAAGGTAATAACATGGCTAATAACACAGTAACAGTACTGAGTTAATGTGCAGGGTAACAAGGTAATAACATGGCTATATACATGGTAACAGTACTGAGTTAATGTGCAGGGTAACAAGGTAATAACATGGCTATATACACACAGTAACAGTACTGAGTTAATGTGCAGGGTAACAAGGTAATAACATGGCTATATACACACAGTAACAGTACTGAGTTAATGTGCAGGGTAACAAGGTAATAACATGGCTATATACATGAGATAACAGTACTGAGTTAATGTGCAGGGTAACAAGGTAATAACATGGCTATATACACACAGTAACAGTACTGAGTTAATGTGCAGGGTAACAAGGTAATAACATGGCTATATACATGAGATAACAGTACTGAGTTAATGTGCAGGGTAACAAGGTAATAACATGGCTATATACATGAGATAACAGTACTGAGTTAATGTGCAGGGTAACAAGGTAATAACATGGCTATATACATGAGTAACAGTACTGAGTTAATGTGCAGGGTAACAAGGTAATAACATGGCTATATACACACAGTAACAGTACTGAGTTAATGTGCAGGGTAACAAGGTAATAACATGGTTAATGTGCAGGGTATATACATGGTAACAGTACTGAGTTAATGTGCAGGGTAACAAGGTAATAACATGGCTATATACATGAGATAACAGTACTGAGTTAATGTGCAGGGTAACAAGGTAATAACATGGCTATATACACACAGTAACAGTACTGAGTTAATGTGCAGGGTAACAAGGTAATAACATGGCTATATACATGAGATAACAGTACTGAGTTAATGTGCAGGGTAACAAGGTAATAACATGGCTATATACATGAGATAACAGTACTGAGTTAATGTGCAGGGTAACAAGGTAATAACATGGCTATATGGCTACACACAGTAACAGTACTGAGTTAATGTGCAGGGTAACAAGGTAATAACATGGCTAACAGTACTGAGTTAATGTGCAGGGTAACAAGGTAATAACATGGCTATATACATGAGATAACAGTACTGAGTTAATGTGCAGGGTAACAAGGTAATAACATGGCTATATACATGAGATAACAGTACTGAGTTAATGTGCAGGGTAACAAGGTAATAACATGGCTATATACATGTAACAGTACTGAGTTAATGTGCAGGGTAACAAGGTAATAACATGGCTATATACACACAGTAACAGTACTGAGTTAATGTGCAGGGTAACAAGGTAATAACATGGCTATATACATGAGATAACAGTACTGAGTTAATGTGCAGGGTAACAAGGTAATAACATGGCTATATACATGAGATAACAGTACTGAGTTAATGTGCAGGGTAACAAGGTAATAACATGGCTATATACACACAGTAACAGTACTGAGTTAATGTGCAGGGTAACAAGGTAATAACATGGCTATATACACACAGTAACAGTACTGAGTTAATGTGCAGGGTAACAAGGTAATAACATGGCTATATACATGAGATAACAGTACTGAGTTAATGTGCAGGGTAACAAGGTAATAACATATATACATGGTAACAGTATGAGTTAATGTGCATAACAGTACATGAGTTAATGTGCAGGGTAACAAGGTAATAACATGGCTATATACACACAGTAACAGTACTGAGTTAATGTGCAGGGTAACAAGGTAATAACATGGCTATATACACACAGTAACAGTACTGAGTTAATGTGCAGGGTAACAAGGTAATAACATGGCTATATACATGAGTAACAGTACTGAGTTAATGTGCAGGGTAACAAGGTAATAACATGGCTATATACACACAGTAACAGTACTGAGTTAATGTGCAGGGTAACAAGGTAATAACATGGCTATATACATGAGATAACAGTACTGAGTTAATGTGCAGGGTAACAAGGTAATAACATGGCTATATACATGAGATAACAGTACTGAGTTAATGTGCAGGGTAACAAGGTAATAACATGGCTATATACATGAGTAACAGTACTGAGTTAATGTGCAGGGTAACAAGGTAATAACATGGCTATATACACACAGTAACAGTACTGAGTTAATGTGCAGGGTAACAAGGTAATAACATGGCTATATACACACAGTAACAGTACTGAGTTAATGTGCAGGGTAACAAGGTAATAACATGGCTATATACACACAGTAACAGTACTGAGTTAATGTGCAGGGTAACAAGGTAATAACATGGCTATATACATGAGTAACAGTACTGAGTTAATGTGCAGGGTAACAAGGTAATAACATGGCTATATACACACAGTAACAGTACTGAGTTAATGTGCAGGGTAACAAGGTAATAACATGGCTATATACACACAGTAACAGTACTGAGTTAATGTGCAGGGTAACAAGGTAATAACATGGCTATATACATGAGTAACAGTACTGAGTTAATGTGCAGGGTAACAAGGTAATAACATGGCTATATACATAGATAACAGTACTGAGTTAATGTGCAGGGTAACAAGGTAATAACATGGCTATATACATGAGATAACAGTACTGAGTTAATGTGCAGGGTAACAAGGTAATAACATGGCTATATACACACAGTAACAGTACTGAGTTAATGTGCAGGGTAACAAGGTAATAACATGGCTATACACACAGTAACAGTACTGAGTTAATGTGCAGGGTAACAAGGTAATAACATGGCTATATACACACAGTAACAGTACTGAGTTAATGTGCAGGGTAACAAGGTAATAACATGGCTATATACATGAGATAACAGTACTGAGTTAATGTGCAGGGTAACAAGGTAATAACATGGCTATATACAAACAGTAACAATACTGAGTTAATGTGCAGGGTAACAAGGTAATAACATGGCTATATACACACAGTAACAGTACTGAGTTAATGTGCAGGGTAACAAGGTAATAACATGGCTATATACACACAGTAACAGTACTGAGTTAATGTGCAGGGTAACAAGGTAATAACATGGCTATATACACACAGTAACAGTACTGAGTTAATGTGCAGGGTAACAAGGTAATAACATGGCTATATACACACAGTAACAGTACTGAGTTAATGTGCAGGGTAACAAGGTAATAACATGGCTATATACATGGTAACAGTACTGAGTTAATGTGCAGGGTAACAAGGTAATAACATGGCTATATACACACAGTAACAGTACTGAGTTAATGTGCAGGGTAACAAGGTAATAACATGGCTATATACACACAGTAACAGTACTGAGTTAATGTGCAGGGTAACAAGGTAATAACATGGCTATATACACACAGTAACAGTACTGAGTTAATGTGCAGGGTAACAAGGTAATAACATGGCTATATACATGGTAACAGTACTGAGTTAATGTGCAGGGTAACAAGGTAATAACATGGCTATATACACACAGTAACAGTACTGAGTTAATGTGCAGGGTAACAAGGTAATAACATGGCTATATACACACAGTAACAGTACTGAGTTAATGTGCAGGGTAACAAGGTAATAACATGGCTATATACATGAGATAACAGTACTGAGTTAATGTGCAGGGTAACAAGGTAATAACATGGCTATATACATGAGATAACAGTACTGAGTTAATGTGCAGGGTAACAAGGTAATAACATGGCTATATACACACAGTAACAGTACTGAGTTAATGTGCAGGGTAACAAGGTAATAACATGGCTATATACACAGTAACAGTACTGAGTTAATGTGCAGGGTAACAAGGTAATAACATGGCTATATACATGAGTTACAGTACTGAGTTAATGTGCAGGGTAACAAGGTAATAACATGGCTATATACACACAGTAACAGTACTGAGTTAATGTGCAGGGTAACAAGGTAATAACATGGCTATATACACACAGTAACAGTACTGAGTTAATGTGCAGGGTAACAAGGTAATAACATGGCTATATACATGAGTAACAGTACTGAGTTAATGTGCAGGGTAACAAGGTAATAACATGGCTATATACTGATGGCTATATACACACAGTAACAGTACTGAGTTAATGTGCAGGGTAACAAGGTAATAACATGGCTATATACACACAGTAACAGTACTGAGTTAATGTGCAGGGTAACAAGGTAATAACATGGCTATATACACACAGTAACAGTACTGAGTTAATGTGCAGGGTAACAAGGTAATAACATGGCTATATACACACAGTAACAGTACTGAGTTAATGTGCAGGGTAACAAGGTAATAACATGGCTATATACATGAGATAACAGTACTGAGTTAATGTGCAGGGTAACAAGGTAATAACATGGCTATATACACAGATAACAGTACTGAGTTAATGTGCAGGGTAACAAGGTAATAACATGGCTATATACACACAGTAACAGTACTGAGTTAATGTGCAGGGTAACAAGGTAATAACATGGCTATATACATGAGATAACAGTACTGAGTTAATGTGCAGGGTAACAAGGTAATAACATGGCTATATACATGAGATAACAGTACTGAGTTAATGTGCAGGGTAACAAGGTAATAACATGGCTATATACACACAGTAACAGTACTGAGTTAATGTGCAGGGTAACAAGGTTATAACATGGCTATATACACACAGTAACAGTACTGAGTTAATGTGCAGGGTAACAAGGTAATAACATGGCTATATAGATGAGATAACAGTACTGAGTTAATGTGCAGGGTAACAAGGTAATAACATGGCTATATACACACAGATAACAGTACTGAGTTAATGTGCAGGGTAACAAGGTAATAACATGGCTATATACACACAGTAACAGTACTGAGTTAATGTGCAGGGTAACAAGGTAATAACATGGCTATATACATGGTAACAGTACTGAGTTAATGTGCAGGGTAACAAGGTAATAACATGGCTATATACATGAGATAACAGTACTGAGTTAATGTGCAGGGTAACAAGGTAATAACATGGCTATATACATGAGTAACAGTACTGAGTTAATGTGCAGGGTAACAAGGTAATAACATGGCTATATACACACAGTAACAGTACTGAGTTAATGTGCAGGGTAACAAGGTAATAACATGAGATAACAGTACTGATTAATGTGCAGGGTAACAAGGTAATAACATGATAACAGTAACAGTACTGAGTTAATGTGCAGGGTAACAAGGTAATAACATGGCTATATACATGAGATAACAGTACTGAGTTAATGTGCAGGGTAACAAGGTAATAACATGGCTATATACACACAGTAACAGTACTGAGTTAATGTGCAGGGTAACAAGGTAATAACATGGCTATATACACACAGTAACAGTACTGAGTTAATGTGCAGGGTAACAAGGTAATAACATGGCTATATACACACAGTAACAGTACTGAGTTAATGTGCAGGGTAACAAGGTAATAACATGGCTATATACACACAGTAACAGTACTGAGTTAATGTGCAGGGTAACAAGGTAATAACATGGCTATATACATGGTAACAGTACTGAGTTAATGTGCAGGGTAACAAGGTAATAACATGGCTATATGTGCTGAGTTAATGTGCAGGGTAACAAGGTAATAACATGGAGTTAATGTGCTAACAAGGTATAACATGGCTAGATAACAGTACTGAGTTAATGTGCAGGGTAACAAGGTAATAACATGGCTATATACACACAGTAACAGTACTGAGTTAATGTGCAGGGTAACAAGGTAATAACATGGCTATACACACAGTAACAGTACTGAGTTAATGTGCAGGGTAACAAGGTAATAACATGGCTATATACACACAGTAACAGTACTGAGTTAATGTGCAGGGTAACAAGGTAATAACATGGCTATATACACACAGTAACAGTACTGAGTTAATGTGCAGGGTAACAAGGTAATAACATGGCTATATACATGAGATAACAGTACTGAGTTAATGTGCAGGGTAACAAGGTAATAACATGGCTATATACATGGTAACAGTACTGAGTTAATGTGCAGGGTAACAAGGTAATAACATGGCTATATACATGAGATAACAGTACTGAGTTAATGTGCAGGGTAACAAGGTAATAACATGGCTATATACACACAGTAACAGTACTGAGTTAATGTGCAGGGTAACAAGGTAATAACATGGCTATATACACACAGTAACAGTACTGAGTTAATGTGCAGGGTAACAAGGTAATAACATGGCTATATACATGAGATAACAGTACTGAGTTAATGTGCAGGGTAACAAGGTAATAACATGGCTATATACACACAGTAACAGTACTGAGTTAATGTGCAGGGTAACAAGGTAATAACATGGCTATATACATGAGTAACAGTACTGAGTTAATGTGCAGGGTAACAAGGTAATAACATGGCTATATACACAGATAACAGTACTGAGTTAATGTGCAGGGTAACAAGGTAATAACATGGCTATATACACACAGTAACAGTACTGAGTTAATGTGCAGGGTAACAAGGTAATAACATGGCTATATACACACAGTAACAGTACTGAGTTAATGTGCAGGGTAACAAGGTAATAACATGGCTATATACATGAGATAACAGTACTGAGTTAATGTGCAGGGTAACAAGGTAATAACATGGCTATATACACACAGTAACAGTACTGAGTTAATGTGCAGGGTAACAAGGTAATAACATGGCTATATACATGAGATAACAGTACTGAGTTAATGTGCAGGGTAACAAGGTAATAACATGGCTATATACATGAGATAACAGTACTGAGTAACAGGGTAACTGAATAACATGTTATATACACAGTAACAGGAGTTAATGTGCAGGGTAACAAGGTAATAACATGGCTATATACATGAGATAACAGTACTGAGTTAATGTGCAGGGTAACAAGGTAATAACATGGCTAGTTAATGTGCAGGGTAACAAGGTAATAACATGGCTACAGTAACAGTACTGAGTTAATGTGCAGGGTAACAAGGTAATAACATGGCTATATACACACAGTAACAGTACTGAGTTAATGTGCAGGGTAACAAGGTAATAACATGGCTATATACATGAGATAACAGTACTGAGTTAATGTGCAGGGTAACAAGGTAATAACATGGCTATATAGGCTATATACATGAGATAACAAGGTTAATAAACAAGGTAATAACATGGCTATATACATGAGTAACAGTACTGAGTTAATGTGCAGGGTAACAAGGTAATAACATGGCTATATACACACAGTAACAGTACTGAGTTAATGTGCAGGGTAACAAGGTAATAACATGGCTATATACATGAGATAACAGTACTGAGTTAATGTGCAGGGTAACAAGGTAATAACATGGCTATATACATGAGATAACAGTACTGAGTTAATGTGCAGGGTAACAAGGTAATAACATGGCTATATACACACAGTAACAGTACTGAGTTAATGTGCAGGGTAACAAGGTAATAACATGGCTATATACACACAGTAACAGTACTGAGTTAATGTGCAGGGTAACAAGGTAATAACATGGCTATATACATGAGTAACAGTACTGAGTTAATGTGCAGGGTAACAAGGTAATAACATGGCTATATACACACAGTAACAGTACTGAGTTAATGTGCAGGGTAACAAGGTAATAACATGGCTATATACACACAGTAACAGTACTGAGTTAATGTGCAGGGTAACAAGGTAATAACATGGCTATATACATGAGTAACAGTACTGAGTTAATGTGCAGGGTAACAAGGTAATAACATGGCTATATACACACAGTAACAGTACTGAGTTAATGTGCAGGGTAACAAGGTAATAACATGGCTATATACATGAGATAACAGTACTGAGTTAATGTGCAGGGTAACAAGGTAATAACATGGCTATATACACACAGTAACAGTACTGAGTTAATGTGCAGGGTAACAAGGTAATAACATGGCTATATACACACAGTAACAGTACTGAGTTAATGTGCAGGGTAACAAGGTAATAACATGGCTATATACACACAGTAACAGTACTGAGTTAATGTGCAGGGTAACAAGGTAATAACATGGCTATATACATGAGATAACAGTACTGAGTTAATGTGCAGGGTAACAAGGTAATAACATGGCTATATACATGAGATAACAGTACTGAGTTAATGTGCAGGGTAACAAGGTAATAACATGGCTATATACATGAGTAACAGTACTGAGTTAATGTGCAGGGTAACAAGGTAATAACATGGCTATATACACACAGTAACAGTACTGAGTTAATGTGCAGGGTAACAAGGTAATAACATGGCTATATACATGAGATAACAGTACTGAGTTAATGTGCAGGGTAACAAGGTAATAACATGGCTATATACATGAGATAACAGTACTGAGTTAATGTGCAGGGTAACAAGGTAATAACATGGCTATATACACACAGTAACAGTACTGAGTTAATGTGCAGGGTAACAAGGTAATAACATGGCTATATACATGAGATAACAGTACTGAGTTAATGTGCAGGGTAACAAGGTAATAACATATATAACAAGGTAATAACATGGCACAGTAACAGTACTGAGTTAATGTGCAGGGTAACAAGGTAATAACATGGCTATATACATGAGATAACAGTACTGAGTTAATGTGCAGGGTAACAAGGTAATAACATGGCTATATACACACAGTAACAGTACTGAGTTAATGTGCAGGGTAACAAGGTAATAACATGGCTATATACATGAGATAACAGTACTGAGTTAATGTGCAGGGTAACAAGGTAATAACATGGCTATATACATGAGATAACAGTACTGAGTTAATGTGCAGGGTAACAAGGTAATAACATGGCTATATACACACAGTAACAGTACTGAGTTAATGTGCAGGGTAACAAGGTAATAACATGGCTATATACACACAGTAACAGTACTGAGTTAATGTGCAGGGTAACAAGGTAATAACATGGCTATATACATGAGATAACAGTACTGAGTTAATGTGCAGGGTAACAAGGTAATAACATGGCTATATACACACAGTAACAGTACTGAGTTAATGTGCAGGGTAACAAGGTAATAACATGGCTATATACACACAGTAACAGTACTGAGTTAATGTGCAGGGTAACAAGGTAATAACATGGCTATATACATGAGTAACAGTACTGAGTTAATGTGCAGGGTAACAAGGTAATAACATGGCTATATACACACAGTAACAGTACTGAGTTAATGTGCAGGGTAACAAGGTAATAACATGGCTATATACATGAGATAACAGTACTGAGTTAATGTGCAGGGTAACAAGGTAATAACATGGCTATATACATGAGATAACAGTACTGAGTTAATGTGCAGGGTAACAAGGTAATAACATGGCTATATACACACAGTAACAGTACTGAGTTAATGTGCAGGGTAACAAGGTAATAACATGGCTATATACACACAGTAACAGTACTGAGTTAATGTGCAGGGTAACAAGGTAATAACATGGCTATATACACACAGTAACAGTACTGAGTTAATGTGCAGGGTAACAAGGTAATAACATGGCTATATACATGAGATAACAGTACTGAGTTAATGTGCAGGGTAACAAGGTAATAACATGGCTATATACACACAGTAACAGTACTGAGTTAATGTGCAGGGTAACAAGGTAATAACATGGCTATATACATGAGATAACAGTACTGAGTTAATGTGCAGGGTAACAAGGTAATAACATGGCTATATACACACAGATAACAGTACTGAGTTAATGTGCAGGGTAACAAGGTAATAACATGGCTATATACATGAGTAACAGTACTGAGTTAATGTGCAGGGTAACAAGGTAATAACATGGCTATATACACACAGTAACAGTACTGAGTTAATGTGCAGGGTAACAAGGTAATAACATGGCTATATACATGAGATAACAGTACTGAGTTAATGTGCAGGGTAACAAGGTAATAACATGGCTATATACATGAGATAACAGTACTGAGTTAATGTGCAGGGTAACAAGGTAATAACATGGCTATATACACACAGTAACAGTACTGAGTTAATGTGCAGGGTAACAAGGTAATAACATGGCTATATACACACATAACAGTACTGAGTTAATGTGCAGGGTAACAAGGTAATAACATGGCTATATACACACAGTAGTAACAGTACTGAGTTAATGTGCAGGGTAACAAGGTAATAACATGGCTATATACACACAGTAACAGTACTGAGTTAATGTGCAGGGTAACAAGGTAATAACATGGCTATATACACACAGTAACAGTACTGAGTTAATGTGCAGGGTAACAAGGTAATAACATGGCTATATACATGGTAACAGTACTGAGTTAATGTGCAGGGTAACAAGGTAATAACATGGCTATATACACACAGTAACAGTACTGAGTTAATGTGCAGGGTAACAAGGTAATAACATGGCTATATAGATGAGATAACAGTACTGAGTTAATGTGCAGGGTAACAAGGTAATAACATGGCTATATACATGGTAACAGTACTGAGTTAATGTGCAGGGTAACAAGGTAATAACATGGCTATATACACACAGTAACAGTACTGAGTTAATGTGCAGGGTAACAAGGTAATAACATGGCTATATACACACAGTAACAGTACTGAGTTAATGTGCAGGGTAACAAGGTAATAACATGGCTATATACACACAGTAACAGTACTGAGTTAATGTGCAGGGTAACAAGGTAATAACATGGCTATATACACAGATAACAGTACTGAGTTAATGTGCAGGGTAACAAGGTAATAACATGGCTATATACATGAGATAACAGTACTGAGTTAATGTGCAGGGTAACAAGGTAATAACATGGCTATATACATGAGATAACAGTACTGAGTTAATGTGCAGGGTAACAAGGTAATAACATGGCTATATACACACAGTAACAGTACTGAGTTAATGTGCAGGGTAACAAGGTAATAACATGGCTATATACACACAGTAACAGTACTGAGTTAATGTGCAGGGTAACAAGGTAATAACATGGCTATATACATGAGATAACAGTACTGAGTTAATGTGCAGGGAAGTAACAAGGTAATAACATGGCTATATACACACAGTAACAGTACTGAGTTAATGTGCAGGGTAACAAGGTAATAACATGGCTATATACATGAGATAACAGTACTGAGTTAATGTGCAGGGTAACAAGGTAATAACATGGCTATATACATGAGATAACAGTACTGAGTTAATGTGCAGGGTAACAAGGTAATAACATGGCTATATACACACAGTAACAGTACTGAGTTAATGTGCAGGGTAACAAGGTAATAACATGGCTATATACATGAGATAACAGTACTGAGTTAATGTGCAGGGTAACAAGGTAATAACATGGCTATATACATGAGATAACAGTACTGAGTTAATGTGCAGGGTAACAAGGTAATAACATGGCTATATACACACAGTAACAGTACTGAGTTAATGTGCAGGGTAACAAGGTAATAACATGGCTATATACACACAGTAACAGTACTGAGTTAATGTGCAGGGTAACAAGGTAATAACATGGCTATATACATGAGATAACAGTACTGAGTTAATGTGCAGGGTAACAAGGTAATAACATGGCTATATACACACAGTAACAGTACTGAGTTAATGTGCAGGGTAACAAGGTAATAACATGGCTATATACATGAGATAACAGTACTGAGTTAATGTGCAGGGTAACAAGGTAATAACATGGCTATATACACACAGTAACAGTACTGAGTTAATGTGCAGGGTAACAAGGTAATAACATGGCTATATACACACAGATAACAGTACTGAGTTAATGTGCAGGGTAACAAGGTAATAACATGGCTATATACATGAGATAACAGTACTGAGTTAATGTGCAGGGTAACAAGGTAATAACATGGCTATATACATGAGATAACAGTACTGAGTTAATGTGCAGGGTAACAAGGTAATAACATGGCTATATACACACAGTAACAGTACTGAGTTAATGTGCAGGGTAACAAGGTAATAACATGGCTATATACACACAGTAACAGTACTGAGTTAATGTGCAGGGTAACAAGGTAATAACATGGCTATATACATGAGATAACAGTACTGAGTTAATGTGCAGGGTAACAAGGTAATAACATGGCTATATACATGAGATAACAGTACTGAGTTAATGTGCAGGGTAACAAGGTAATAACATGGCTATATACACACAGTAACAGTACTGAGTTAATGTGCAGGGTAACAAGGTAATAACATGGCTATATACACACAGTAACAGTACTGAGTTAATGTGCAGGGTAACAAGGTAATAACATGGCTATATACACACAGTAACAGTACTGAGTTAATGTGCAGGGTAACAAGGTAATAACATGGCTATATACATGAGATAACAGTACTGAGTTAATGTGCAGGGTAACAAGGTAATAACATGGCTATATACACACAGTAACAGTACTGAGTTAATGTGCAGGGTAACAAGGTAATAACATGGCTATATACACACAGTAACAGTACTGAGTTAATGTGCAGGGTAACAAGGTAATAACATGGCTATATACATGGTAACAGTACTGAGTTAATGTGCAGGGTAACAAGGTAATAACATGGCTATATACACACAGTAACAGTACTGAGTTAATGTGCAGGGTAACAAGGTAATAACATGGCTATATACATGAGATAACAGTACTGAGTTAATGTGCAGGGTAACAAGGTAATAACATGGCTATATACACACAGTAACAGTACTGAGTTAATGTGCAGGGTAACAAGGTAATAACATGGCTATATACACACAGTAACAGTACTGAGTTAATGTGCAGGGTAACAAGGTAATAACATGGCTATATACACACAGTAACAGTACTGAGTTAATGTGCAGGGTAACAAGGTAATAACATGGCTATATACATGGTAACAGTACTGAGTTAATGTGCAGGGTAACAAGGTAATAACATGGCTATATACATGGTAACAGTACTGAGTTAATGTGCAGGGTAACAAGGTAATAACATGGCTATATACATGAGATAACAGTACTGAGTTAATGTGCAGGGTAACAAGGTAATAACATGGCTATATACATGAGATAACAGTACTGAGTTAATGTGCAGGGTAACAAGGTAATAACATGGCTATATACACACAGTAACAGTACTGAGTTAATGTGCAGGGTAACAAGGTAATAACATGGCTATATACACACAGTAACAGTACTGAGTTAATGTGCAGGGTAACAAGGTAATAACATGGCTATATACATGAGATAACAGTACTGAGTTAATGTGCAGGGTAACAAGGTAATAACATGGCTATATACATGAGATAACAGTACTGAGTTAATGTGCAGGGTAACAAGGTAATAACATGGCTATATACACACAGTAACAGTACTGAGTTAATGTGCAGGGTAACAAGGTAATAACATGGCTATATACACACAGTAACAGTACTGAGTTAATGTGCAGGGTAACAAGGTAATAACATGGCTATATACACACAGTAACAGTACTGAGTTAATGTGCAGGGTAACAAGGTAATAACATGGCTATATACATGAGATAACAGTACTGAGTTAATGTGCAGGGTAACAAGGTAATAACATGGCTATATACACACAGTAACAGTACTGAGTTAATGTGCAGGGTAACAAGGTAATAACATGGCTATATACATGAGATAACAGTACTGAGTTAATGTGCAGGGTAACAAGGTAATAACATGGCTATATACATGAGATAACAGCTATATACATGGTAATAACAGTACTGAGTTAATGTGCAGGGTAACAAGGTAATAACATGGCTATATACACACAGTAACAGTACTGAGTTAATGTGCAGGGTAACAAGGTAATAACATGGCTATATACATGTAACAGTACTGAGTTAATGTGCAGGGTAACAAGGTAATAACATGGCTATATACACATGAGATAACAGTACTGAGTTAATGTGCAGGGTAACAAGGTAATAACATGGCTATATACACACAGTAACAGTACTGAGTTAATGTGCAGGGTAACAAGGTAATAACATGGCTATATACATGAGATAACAGTACTGAGTTAATGTGCAGGGTAACAAGGTAATAACATGGCTATATACATGAGATAACAGTACTGAGTTAATGTGCAGGGTAACAAGGTAATAACATGGCTATATACACACAGTAACAGTACTGAGTTAATGTGCAGGGTAACAAGGTAATAACATGGCTATATACATGAGATAACAGTACTGAGTTAATGTGCAGGGTAACAAGGTAATAACATGGCTATATACATGAGATAACAGTACTGAGTTAATGTGCAGGGTAACAAGGTAATAACATGGCTATATACACACAGTAACAGTACTGAGTTAATGTGCAGGGTAACAAGGTAATAACATGGCTATATACACACAGTAACAGTACTGAGTTAATGTGCAGGGTAACAAGGTAATAACATGGCTATATACAAGATAACAGTACTGAGTTAATGTGCAGGGTAACAAGGTAATAACATGGCTATATACACACAGTAACAGTACTGAGTTAATGTGCAGGGTAACAAGGTAATAACATGGCTATATACACACAGTAACAGTACTGAGTTAATGTGCAGGGTAACAAGGTAATAACATGGCTATATACACACAGTAACAGTACTGAGTTAATGTGCAGGGTAACAAGGTAATAACATGGCTATATACATGAGATAACAGTACTGAGTTAATGTGCAGGGTAACAAGGTAATAACATGGCTATATACACACAGTAACAGTACTGAGTTAATGTGCAGGGTAACAAGGTAATAACATGGCTATATACACACAGTAACAGTACTGAGTTAATGTGCAGGGTAACAAGGTAATAACATGGCTATATACATGAGATAACAGTACTGAGTTAATGTGCAGGGTAACAAGGTAATAACATGGCTATATACACACAGTAACAGTACTGAGTTAATGTGCAGGGTAACAAGGTAATAACATGGCTATATACATGAGATAACAGTACTGAGTTAATGTGCAGGGTAACAAGGTAATAACATGGCTATATACATGAGATAACAGTACTGAGTTAATGTGCAGGGTAACAAGGTAATAACATGGCTATATACATGAGATAACAGTACTGAGTTAATGTGCAGGGTAACAAGGTAATAACATGGCTATATACACACAGTAACAGTACTGAGTTAATGTGCAGGGTAACAAGGTAATAACATGGCTATATACACACAGTAACAGTACTGAGTTAATGTGCAGGGTAACAAGGTAATAACATGGCTATATACATGAGATAACAGTACTGAGTTAATGTGCAGGGTAACAAGGTAATAACATGGCTATATACACACAGTAACAGTACTGAGTTAATGTGCAGGGTAACAAGGTAATAACATGGCTATATACACACAGTAACAGTACTGAGTTAATGTGCAGGGTAACAAGGTAATAACATGGCTATATACACACAGTAACAGTACTGAGTTAATGTGCAGGGTAACAAGGTAATAACATGGCTATATACATGAGATAACAGTACTGAGTTAATGTGCAGGGTAACAAGGTAATAACATGGCTATATACACACAGTAACAGTACTGAGTTAATGTGCAGGGTAACAAGGTAATAACATGGCTATATACATGAGATAACAGTACTGAGTTAATGTGCAGGGTAACAAGGTAATAACATGGCTATATACATGAGATAACAGTACTGAGTTAATGTGCAGGGTAACAAGGTAATAACATGGCTATATACATGAGATAACAGTACTGAGTTAATGTGCAGGGTAACAAGGTAATAACATGGCTATATACACACAGTAACAGTACTGAGTTAATGTGCAGGGTAACAAGGTAATAACATGGCTATATACATGAGATAACAGTACTGAGTTAATGTGCAGGGTAACAAGGTAATAACATGGCTATATACATGGTAACAGTACTGAGTTAATGTGCAGGGTAACAAGGTAATAACATGGCTATATACACACAGTAACAGTACTGAGTTAATGTGCAGGGTAACAAGGTAATAACATGGCTATATACATGAGATAACAGTACTGAGTTAATGTGCAGGGTAACAAGGTAATAACATGGCTATATACATTGTAACAGTACTGAGTTAATGTGCAGGGTAACAAGGTAATAACATGGCTATATACACACAGTAACAGTACTGAGTTAATGTGCAGGGTAACAAGGTAATAACATGGCTATATACATGAGATAACAGTACTGAGTTAATGTGCAGGGTAACAAGGTAATAACATGGCTATATACATGAGATAACAGTACTGAGTTAATGTGCAGGGTAACAAGGTAATAACATGGCTATATACACACAGTAACAGTACTGAGTTAATGTGCAGGGTAACAAGGTAATAATATGGCTATATACACACAGTAACAGTACTGAGTTAATGTGCAGGGTAACAAGGTAATAACATGGCTATATACATGAGATAACAGTACTGAGTTAATGTGCAGGGTAACAAGGTAATAACATGGCTATATACACACAGTAACAGTACTGAGTTAATGTGCAGGGTAACAAGGTAATAACATGGCTATATACACACAGTAACAGTACTGAGTTAATGTGCAGGGTAACAAGGTAATAACATGGCTATATACACACAGTAACAGTACTGAGTTAATGTGCAGGGTAACAAGGTAATAACATGGCTATATACATGAGATAACAGTACTGAGTTAATGTGCAGGGTAACAAGGTAATAACATGGCTATATACACACAGTAACAGTACTGAGTTAATGTGCAGGGTAACAAGGTAATAACATGGCTATATACATGAGATAACAGTACTGAGTTAATGTGCAGGGTAACAAGGTAATAACATGGCTATATACATGGTAACAGTACTGAGTTAATGTGCAGGGTAACAAGGTAATAACATGGCTATATACACACAGTAACAGTACTGAGTTAATGTGCAGGGTAACAAGGTAATAACATGGCTATATACATGAGATAACAGTACTGAGTTAATGTGCAGGGTAACAAGGTAATAACATGGCTATATACATGAGATAACAGTACTGAGTTAATGTGCAGGGTAACAAGGTAATAACATGGCTATATACACACAGTAACAGTACTGAGTTAATGTGCAGGGTAACAAGGTAATAACATGGCTATATACACACAGTAACAGTACTGAGTTAATGTGCAGGGTAACAAGGTAATAACATGGCTATATACATGAGATAACAGTACTGAGTTAATGTGCAGGGTAACAAGGTAATAACATGGCTATATACATGAGATAACAGTACTGAGTTAATGTGCAGGGTAACAAGGTAATAACATGGCTATATACATGAGATAACAGTACTGAGTTAATGTGCAGGGTAACAAGGTAATAACATGGCTATATACATGAGATAACAGTACTGAGTTAATGTGCAGGGTAACAAGGTAATAACATGGCTATATACACACAGTAACAGTACTGAGTTAATGTGCAGGGTAACAAGGTAATAACATGGCTATATACACACAGTAACAGTACTGAGTTAATGTGCAGGGTAACAAGGTAATAACATGGCTATATACACACAGTAACAGTACTGAGTTAATGTGCAGGGTAACAAGGTAATAACATGGCTATATACATGAGATAACAGTACTGAGTTAATGTGCAGGGTAACAAGGTAATAACATGGCTATATACACACAGTAACAGTACTGAGTTAATGTGCAGGGTAACAAGGTAATAACATGGCTATATACACACAGTAACAGTACTGAGTTAATGTGCAGGGTAACAAGGTAATAACATGGCTATATACACACAGTAACAGTACTGAGTTAATGTGCAGGGTAACAAGGTAATAACATGGCTATATACATGAGATAACAGTACTGAGTTAATGTGCAGGGTAACAAGGTAATAACATGGCTATATACACACAGTAACAGTACTGAGTTAATGTGCAGGGTAACAAGGTAATAACATGGCTATATACACACAGTAACAGTACTGAGTTAATGTGCAGGGTAACAAGGTAATAACATGGCTATATACATGAGTAACAGTACTGAGTTAATGTGCAGGGTAACAAGGTAATAACATGGCTATATACACACAGTAACAGTACTGAGTTAATGTGCAGGGTAACAAGGTAATAACATGGCTATATACATGAGATAACAGTACTGAGTTAATGTGCAGGGTAACAAGGTAATAACATGGCTATATACACAGATAACAGTACTGAGTTAATGTGCAGGGTAACAAGGTAATAACATGGCTATATACACACAGTAACAGTACTGAGTTAATGTGCAGGGTAACAAGGTAATAACATGGCTATATACACACAGTAACAGTACTGAGTTAATGTGCAGGGTAACAAGGTAATAACATGGCTATATACATGAGTAACAGTACTGAGTTAATGTGCAGGGTAACAAGGTAATAACATGGCTATATACACACAGTAACAGTACTGAGTTAATGTGCAGGGTAACAAGGTAATAACATGGCTATATACATGAGATAACAGTACTGAGTTAATGTGCAGGGTAACAAGGTAATAACATGGCTATATACATGAGATAACAGTACTGAGTTAATGTGCAGGGTAACAAGGTAATAACATGGCTATATACACACAGTAACAGTACTGAGTTAATGTGCAGGGTAACAAGGTAATAACATGGCTATATACACACAGTAACAGTACTGAGTTAATGTGCAGGGTAACAAGGTAATAACATGGCTATATACACACAGTAACAGTACTGAGTTAATGTGCAGGGTAACAAGGTAATAACATGGCTATATACACACAGTAACAGTACTGAGTTAATGTGCAGGGTAACAAGGTAATAACATGGCTAATAATGAGATAACAGTACTGAGTTAATGTGCAGGGTAACAAGGTAATACATGGCTATATACATGAGATAACAGTACTGAGTTAATGTGCAGGGTAACAAGGTAATAACATGGCTATATACACACAGTAACAGTACTGAGTTAATGTGCAGGGTAACAAGGTAATAACATGGCTATATACATGAGTAACAGTACTGAGTTAATGTGCAGGGTAACAAGGTAATAACATGGCTATATACACACAGTAACAGTACTGAGTTAATGTGCAGGGTAACAAGGTAATAACATGGCTATATACAGAGATAACAGTACTGAGTTAATGTGCAGGGTAACAAGGTAATAACATGGCTATATACATGAGATAACAGTACTGAGTTAATGTGCAGGGTAACAAGGTAATAACATGGCTATATACACACAGTAACAGTACTGAGTTAATGTGCAGGGTAACAAGGTAATAACATGGCTATATACACACAGTAACAGTACTGAGTTAATGTGCAGGGTAACAAGGTAATAACATGGCTATATACATGGTAACAGTACTGAGTTAATGTGCAGGGTAACAAGGTAATAACATGGCTATATACATGAGATAACAGTACTGAGTTAATGTGCAGGGTAACAAGGTAATAACATGGCTATATACATGAGATAACAGTACTGAGTTAATGTGCAGGGTAACAAGGTAATAACATGGCTATATACACACAGTAACAGTACTGAGTTAATGTGCAGGGTAACAAGGTAATAACATGGCTATATACATGTAACAGTACTGAGTTAATGTGCAGGGTAACAAGGTAATAACATGGCTATATACACACAGTAACAGTACTGAGTTAATGTGCAGGGTAACAAGGTAATAACATGGCTATATACATGAGATAACAGTACTGAGTTAATGTGCAGGGTAACAAGGTAATAACATGGCTATATACACACAGTAACAGTACTGAGTTAATGTGCAGGGTAACAAGGTAATAACATGGCTATATACACACAGTAACAGTACTGAGTTAATGTGCAGGGTAACAAGGTAATAACATGGCTATATACATGAGATAACAGTACTGAGTTAATGTGCAGGGTAACAAGGTAATAACATGGCTATATACATGAGATAACAGTACTGAGTTAATGTGCAGGGTAACAAGGTAATAACATGGCTATATACACACAGTAACAGTACTGAGTTAATGTGCAGGGTAACAAGGTAATAACATGGCTATATACATGTAACAGTACTGAGTTAATGTGCAGGGTAACAAGGTAATAACATGGCTATATACACACAGTAACAGTACTGAGTTAATGTGCAGGGTAACAAGGTAATAACATGGCTATATACACACAGATAACAGTACTGAGTTAATGTGCAGGGTAACAAGGTAATAACATGGCTATATACATGAGATAACAGTACTGAGTTAATGTGCAGGGTAACAAGGTAATAACATGGCTATATACACACAGTAACAGTACTGAGTTAATGTGCAGGGTAACAAGGTAATAACATGGCTATATACATGAGTAACAGTACTGAGTTAATGTGCAGGGTAACAAGGTAATAACATGGCTATATACACACAGTAACAGTACTGAGTTAATGTGCAGGGTAACAAGGTAATAACATGGCTATATACATGAGATAACAGTACTGAGTTAATGTGCAGGGTAACAAGGTAATAACATGGCTATATACACAGTAACAGTACTGAGTTAATGTGCAGGGTAACAAGGTAATAACATGGCTATATACACACAGTAACAGTACTGAGTTAATGTGCAGGGTAACAAGGTAATAACATGGCTATATACACACATAACAGTACTGAGTTAATGTGCAGGGTAACAAGGTAATAACATGGCTATATACATGGTAACAGTACTGAGTTAATGTGCAGGGTAACAAGGTAATAACATGGCTATATACACACAGTAACAGTACTGAGTTAATGTGCAGGGTAACAAGGTAATAACATGGCTATATACACACAGTACTGAGTAACAGGGTAACAGTAACAGTACTGAGTTAATGTGCAGGGTAACAAGGTATAACATGGCTATATACACACAGTAACAGTACTGAGTTAATGTGCAGGGTAACAAGGTAATAACATGGCTATATACATGAGATAACAGTACTGAGTTAATGTGCAGGGTAACAAGGTAATAACATGGCTATATACACACAGTAACAGTACTGAGTTAATGTGCAGGGTAACAAGGTAATAACATGGCTATATACACACAGTAACAGTACTGAGTTAATGTGCAGGGTAACAAGGTAATAACATGGCTATATACACACAGTAACAGTACTGAGTTAATGTGCAGGGTAACAAGGTAATAACATGGCTATATACATGAGATAACAGTACTGAGTTAATGTGCAGGGTAACAAGGTAATAACATGGCTATATACATGAGATAACAGTACTGAGTTAATGTGCAGGGTAACAAGGTAATAACATGGCTATATACACACAGTAACAGTACTGAGTTAATGTGCAGGGTAACAAGGTAATAACATGGCTATATACATGGTAACAGTACTGAGTTAATGTGCAGGGTAACAAGGTTATAACATGGCTATATACACACAGTAACAGTACTGAGTTAATGTGCAGGGTAACAAGGTAATAACATGGCTATATACATGAGATAACAGTACTGAGTTAATGTGCAGGGTAACAAGGTAATAACATGGCTATATACACACAGTAACAGTACTGAGTTAATGTGCAGGGTAACAAGGTAATAACATGGCTATATACACACAGTAACAGTACTGAGTTAATGTGCAGGGTAACAAGGTAATAACATGGCTATATAACAGTACTGAGTTAATGTGCAGGGTAACAAGGTAATAACATGGCTATATACACACAGTAACAGTACTGAGTTAATGTGCAGGGTAACAAGGTAATAACATGGCTATATACACACAGTAACAGTACTGAGTTAATGTGCAGGGTAACAAGGTAATAACATGGCTATATACACACAGTAACAGTACTGAGTTAATGTGCAGGGTAACAAGGTAATAACATGGCTATATACACACAGTAACAGTACTGAGTTAATGTGCAGGGTAACAAGGTAATAACATGGCTATATACATGAGATAACAGTACTGAGTTAATGTGCAGGGTAACAAGGTAATAACATGGCTATATACATGAGATAACAGTACTGAGTTAATGTGCAGGGTAACAAGGTAATAACATGGCTATATACACACAGTAACAGTACTGAGTTAATGTGCAGGGTAACAAGGTAATAACATGGCTATATACATGGTAACAGTACTGAGTTAATGTGCAGGGTAACAAGGTAATAACATGGCTATATACACACAGTAACAGTACTGAGTTAATGTGCAGGGTAACAAGGTAATAACATGGCTATATACATGAGATAACAGTACTGAGTTAATGTGCAGGGTAACAAGGTAATAACATGGCTATATACATGAGATAACAGTACTGAGTTAATGTGCAGGGTAACAAGGTAATAACATGGCTATATACACACAGTAACAGTACTGAGTTAATGTGCAGGGTAACAAGGTAATAACATGGCTATATACATGGTAACAGTACTGAGTTAATGTGCAGGGTAACAAGGTAATAACATGGCTATATACACACAGTAACAGTACTGAGTTAATGTGCAGGGTAACAAGGTAATAACATGGCTATATACATGAGATAACAGTACTGAGTTAATGTGCAGGGTAACAAGGTAATAACATGGCTATATACACACAGTAACAGTACTGAGTTAATGTGCAGGGTAACAAGGTAATAACATGGCTATATACACACAGTAACAGTACTGAGTTAATGTGCAGGGTAACAAGGTAATAACATGGCTATATACATGAGATAACAGTACTGAGTTAATGTGCAGGGTAACAAGGTAATACATGGCTATATACATGAGATAACAGTACTGAGTTAATGTGCAGGGTAACAAGGTAATAACATGGCTATATACACACAGTAACAGTACTGAGTTAATGTGCAGGGTAACAAGGTAATAACATGGCTATATACATGAGTAACAGTACTGAGTTAATGTGCAGGGTAACAAGGTAATAACATGGCTATATACACACAGTAACAGTACTGAGTTAATGTGCAGGGTAACAAGGTAATAACATGGCTATATACATGAGATAACAGTACTGAGTTAATGTGCAGGGTAACAAGGTAATAACATGGCTATATACACACAGTAACAGTACTGAGTTAATGTGCAGGGTAACAAGGTAATAACATGGCTATATACACACAGTAACAGTACTGAGTTAATGTGCAGGGTAACAAGGTAATAACATGGCTATATACACACAGTAACAGTACTGAGTTAATGTGCAGGGTAACAAGGTAATAACATGGCTATATACATGAGTAACAGTACTGAGTTAATGTGCAGGGTAACAAGGTAATAACATGGCTATATACACACAGTAACAGTACTGAGTTAATGTGCAGGGTAACAAGGTAATAACATGGCTATATACATGAGTAACAGTACTGAGTTAATGTGCAGGGTAACAAGGTATAACATGGCTATATACACACAGTAACAGTACTGAGTTAATGTGCAGGGTAACAAGGTAATAACATGGCTATATACATGAGATAACAGTACTGAGTTAATGTGCAGGGTAACAAGGTAATAACATGGCTATATATACACAGTAACAGTACTGAGTTAATGTGCAGGGTACAAGGTAATAACATGGCTATATACACACAGTAACAGTACTGAGTTAATGTGCAGGGTAACAAGGTAATAACATGGCTATATACACACAGTAACAGTACTGAGTTAATGTGCAGGGTAACAAGGTAATAACATGGCTATATACATGAGATAACAGTACTGAGTTAATGTGCAGGGTAACAAGGTAATACCATGGCTATATACATGAGATAACAGTACTGAGTTAATGTGCAGGGTAACAAGGTAATAACATTGCTATATACACACAGATAACAGTACTGAGTTAATGTGCAGGGTAACAAGGTAATAACATGGCTATATACACACAGTAACAGTACTGAGTTAATGTGCAGGGTAACAAGGTAATAACATGGCTATATACACACAGTAACAGTACTGAGTTAATGTGCAGGGTAACAAGGTAATAACATGGCTATATACATGAGATAACAGTACTGAGTTAATGTGCAGGGTAACAAGGTAAACATGGCTATATACACACAGTAACAGTACTGAGTTAATGTGCAGGGTAACAAGGTAATAACATGGCTATATACACACAGTAACAGTACTGAGTTAATGTGCAGGGTAACAAGGTAATAACATGGCTATATACACACAGTAACAGTACTGAGTTAATGTGCAGGGTAACAAGGTAATAACATGGCTATATACACACAGTAACAGTACTGAGTTAATGTGCAGGGTAACAAGGTAATAACATGGCTATATACACACAGTAACAGTACTGAGTTAATGTGCAGGGTAACAAGGTAATAACATGGCTATATACACACAGTAACAGTACTGAGTTAATGTGCAGGGTAACAAGGTAATAACATGGCTATATACACACAGTAACAGTACTGAGTTAATGTGCAGGGTAACAAGGTAATAACATGGCTATATACATGAGATAACAGTACTGAGTTAATGTGCAGGGTAACAAGGTAATAACATGGCTATATACATGAGATAACAGTACTGAGTTAATGTGCAGGGTAACAAGGTAATAACATGGCTATATACACACAGTAACAGTACTGAGTTAATGTGCAGGGTAACAAGGTAATAACATGGCTATATACACACAGTAACAGTACTGAGTTAATGTGCAGGGTAACAAGGTAATAACATGGCTATATACACACAGTAACAGTACTGAGTTAATGTGCAGGGTAACAAGGTAATAACATGGCTATATACATGAGATAACAGTACTGAGTTAATGTGCAGGGTAACAAGGTAATAACATGAGATAACAGTACTGAGTTAATGTGCAGGGTAACAAGGTAATAACATTGCTATATACACACAGTAACAGTACTGAGTTAATGTGCAGGGTAACAAGGTAATAACATGGCTATATACATGGTAACAGTACTGAGTTAATGTGCAGGGTAACAAGGTATAACATGGCTATATACACACAGTAACAGTACTGAGTTAATGTGCAGGGTAACAAGGTAATAACATGGCTATATACATGAGATAACAGTACTGAGTTAATGTGCAGGGTAACAAGGTAATAACATGGCTATATACACAGTAACAGTACTGAGTTAATGTGCAGGGTAACAAGGTAATAACATGGCTATATACACACAGTAACAGTACTGAGTTAATGTGCAGGGTAACAAGGTAATAACATGGATATATACATGAGATAACAGTACTGAGTTAATGTGCAGGGTAACAAGGTAATAACATGGCTATATACATGAGATAACAGTACTGAGTTAATGTGCAGGGTAACAAGGTAATAACATGGCTATATACACACAGTAACAGTACTGAGTTAATGTGCAGGGTAACAAGGTAATAACATGGCTATATACATGGTAACAGTACTGAGTTAATGTGCAGGGTAACAAGGTAATAACATGGCTATATACACACAGTAACAGTACTGAGTTAATGTGCAGGGTAACAAGGTAATAACATGGCTATATACATGAGATAACAGTACTGAGTTAATGTGCAGGGTAACAAGGTAATAACATGGCTATATACATGAGATAACAGTACTGAGTTAATGTGCAGGGTAACAAGGTAATAACATGGCTATATACACACAGTAACAGTACTGAGTTAATGTGCAGGGTAACAAGGTAATAACATGGCTATATACATGGTAACAGTACTGAGTTAATGTGCAGGGTAACAAGGTTATAACATGGCTATATACACACAGTAACAGTACTGAGTTAATGTGCAGGGTAACAAGGTAATAACATGGCTATATACATGAGATAACAGTACTGAGTTAATGTGCAGGGTAACAAGGTAATAACATGGCTATATATACACAGTAACAGTACTGAGTTAATGTGCAGGGTAACAAGGTAATAACATGGCTATATACACACAGTAACAGTACTGAGTTAATGTGCAGGGTAACAAGGTAATAACATGGCTATATACACACAGTAACAGTACTGAGTTAATGTGCAGGGTAACAAGGTAATAACATGGCTATATACATGGTAACAGTACTGAGTTAATGTGCAGGGTAACAAGGTAATAACATGGCTATATACACACAGTAACAGTACTGAGTTAATGTGCAGGGTAACAAGGTAATAACATGGCTATATACATGGTAACAGTACTGAGTTAATGTGCAGGGTAACAAGGTAATAACATGGCTATATACACACAGTAACAGTACTGAGTTAATGTGCAGGGTAACAAGGTAATAACATGGCTATATAGATGAGATAACAGTACTGAGTTAATGTGCAGGGTAACAAGGTAATAACATGGCTATATACACACAGTAACAGTACTGAGTTAATGTGCAGGGTAACAAGGTAATAACATGGCTATATACACACAGTAACAGTACTGAGTTAATGTGCAGGGTAACAAGGTAATAACATGGCTATATACACACAGTAACAGTACTGAGTTAATGTGCAGGGTAACAAGGTAATAACATGGCTATATACATGAGATAACAGTACTGAGTTAATGTGCAGGCTAACAAGGTAATACCATGGCTATATACATGAGATAACAGTTGAGTTAATGTGCAGGGTAACAAGGTAATAACATTGCTATATACACACAGTAACAGTACTGAGTTAATGTGCAGGGTAACAAGGTAATAACATGGCTATATACATGGTAACAGTACTGAGTTAATGTGCAGGGTAACAAGGTAATAACATGGCTATATACACACAGTAACAGTACTGAGTTAATGTGCAGGGTAACAAGGTAATAACATGGCTATATACATGAGATAACAGTACTGAGTTAATGTGCAGGGTAACAAGGTAATAACATGGCTATATACACACAGTAACAGTACTGAGTTAATGTGCAGGGTAACAAGGTAATAACATGGCTATATACACACAGTAACAGTACTGAGTTAATGTGCAGGGTAACAAGGTAATAACATGGCTATATACACACAGTAACAGTACTGAGTTAATGTGCAGGGTAACAAGGTAATAACATGGCTATATACACACAGTAACAGTACTGAGTTAATGTGCAGGGTAACAAGGTAATAACATGGCTATATACACACAGTAACAGTACTGAGTTAATGTGCAGGGTAACAAGGTAATAACATGGCTATATACACACAGTAACAGTACTGAGTTAATGTGCAGGGTAACAAGGTAATAACATGGCTATATACACACAGTAACAGTACTGAGTTAATGTGCAGGGTAACAAGGTAATAACATGGCTATATACACACAGTAACAGTACTGAGTTAATGTGCAGGGTAACAAGGTAATAACATGGCTATATACATGAGTAACAGTACTGAGTTAATGTGCAGGGTAACAAGGTAATAACATGGCTATATACACACAGTAACAGTACTGAGTTAATGTGCAGGGTAACAAGGTAATAACATGGCTATATACACACAGTAACAGTACTGAGTTAATGTGCAGGGTAACAAGGTAATAACATGGCTATATACACACAGTAACAGTACTGAGTTAATGTGCAGGGTAACAAGGTAATAACATGGCTATATACATGAGATAACAGTACTGAGTTAATGTGCAGGGTAACAAGGTAATAACATGGCTATATACATGGTAACAGTACTGAGTTAATGTGCAGGGTAACAAGGTAATAACATGGCTATATACACACAGTAACAGTACTGAGTTAATGTGCAGGGTAACAAGGTAATAACATGGCTATATACATGAGATAACAGTACTGAGTTAATGTGCAGGGTAACAAGGTAATAACATGGCTATATACACACAGTAACAGTACTGAGTTAATGTGCAGGGTAACAAGGTAATAACATGGCTATATACATGAGATAACAGTACTGAGTTAATGTGCAGGGTAACAAGGTAATAACATGGCTATATACACACAGTAACAGTACTGAGTTAATGTGCAGGGTAACAAGGTAATAACATGGCTATATACACACAGTAACAGTACTGAGTTAATGTGCAGGGTAACAAGGTAATAACATGGCTATATACATGAGTAACAGTACTGAGTTAATGTGCAGGGTAACAAGGTAATAACATGGCTATATACACACAGTAACAGTACTGAGTTAATGTGCAGGGTAACAAGGTAATAACATGGCTATATACACACAGTAACAGTACTGAGTTAATGTGCAGGGTAACAAGGTAATAACATGGCTATATACACACAGTAACAGTACTGAGTTAATGTGCAGGGTAACAAGGTAATAACATGGCTATATACATGAGATAACAGTACTGAGTTAATGTGCAGGGTAACAAGGTAATAACATGGCTATATACACACAGTAACAGTACTGAGTTAATGTGCAGGGTAACAAGGTAATAACATGGCTATATACATGAGATAACAGTACTGAGTTAATGTGCAGGGTAACAAGGTAATAACATGGCTATATACACACAGTAACAGTACTGAGTTAATGTGCAGGGTAACAAGGTAATAACATGGCTATATACATGAGATAACAGTACTGAGTTAATGTGCAGGGTAACAAGGTAATAACATGGCTATATACACACAGTAACAGTACTGAGTTAATGTGCAGGGTAACAAGGTAATAACATGGCTATATACATGAGATAACAGTACTGAGTTAATGTGCAGGGTAACAAGGTAATAACATGGCTATATACACACAGTAACAGTACTGAGTTAATGTGCAGGGTAACAAGGTAATAACATGGCTATATACATGAGATAACAGTACTGAGTTAATGTGCAGGGTAACAAGGTAATAACATGGCTATATACATGGTAACAGTACTGAGTTAATGTGCAGGGTAACAAGGTAATAACATGGCTATATACACACAGTAACAGTACTGAGTTAATGTGCAGGGTAACAAGGTAATAACATGGCTATATACATGAGATAACAGTACTGAGTTAATGTGCAGGGTAACAAGGTAATAACATGGCTATATACACACAGTAACAGTACTGAGTTAATGTGCAGGGTAACAAGGTAATAACATGGCTATATACATGAGATAACAGTACTGAGTTAATGTGCAGGGTAACAAGGTAATAACATGGCTATATACACACAGTAACAGTACTGAGTTAATGTGCAGGGTAACAAGGTAATAACATGGCTATATACACACAGTAACAGTACTGAGTTAATGTGCAGGGTAACAAGGTAATAACATGGCTATATACATGGTAACAGTACTGAGTTAATGTGCAGGGTAACAAGGTAATAACATGGCTATATACACACAGTAACAGTACTGAGTTAATGTGCAGGGTAACAAGGTAATAACATGGCTATATACACACAGTAACAGTACTGAGTTAATGTGCAGGGTAACAAGGTAATAACATGGCTATATACACACAGTAACAGTACTGAGTTAATGTGCAGGGTAACAAGGTAATAACATGGCTATATACATGAGATAACAGTACTGAGTTAATGTGGGTAACAAGGTAATAACATGTATATAACATGGCTATATACACAGTAACAGTACTGAGTTAATGTGCAGGGTAACAAGGTAATAACATGGCTATATACATGAGATAACAGTACTGAGTTAATGTGCAGGGTAACAAGGTAATAACATGGCTATATACACACAGTAACAGTACTGAGTTAATGTGCAGGGTAACAAGGTAATAACATGGCTATATACATGAGATAACAGTACTGAGTTAATGTGCAGGGTAACAAGGTAATAACATGGCTATATACACACAGTAACAGTACTGAGTTAATGTGCAGGGTAACAAGGTAATAACATGGCTATATACACACAGTAACAGTACTGAGTTAATGTGCAGGGTAACAAGGTAATAACATGGCTATATACACACAGTAACAGTACTGAGTTAATGTGCAGGGTAACAAGGTAATAACATGGCTATATACATGAGATAACAGTACTGAGTTAATGTGCAGGGTAACAAGGTAATAACATGGCTATATACACACAGTAACAGTACTGAGTTAATGTGCAGGGTAACAAGGTAATAACATGGCTATATACACACAGTAACAGTACTGAGTTAATGTGCAGGGTAACAAGGTAATAACATGGCTATATACATGAGTAACAGTACTGAGTTAATGTGCAGGGTAACAAGGTAATAACATGGCTATATACACACAGTAACAGTACTGAGTTAATGTGCAGGGTAACAAGGTAATAACATGGCTATATACATGAGATAACAGTACTGAGTTAATGTGCAGGGTAACAAGGTAATAACATGGCTATATACACACAGTAACAGTACTGAGTTAATGTGCAGGGTAACAAGGTAATAACATGGCTATATACACACAGTAACAGTACTGAGTTAATGTGCAGGGTAACAAGGTAATAACATGGCTATATACATGGTAACAGTACTGAGTTAATGTGCAGGGTAACAAGGTAATAACATGGCTATATACACACAGTAACAGTACTGAGTTAATGTGCAGGGTAACAAGGTAATAACATGGCTATATACACACAGTAACAGTACTGAGTTAATGTGCAGGGTAACAAGGTAATAACATGGCTATATACACACAGTAACAGTACTGAGTTAATGTGCAGGGTAACAAGGTAATAACATGGCTATATACATGAGATAACAGTACTGAGTTAATGTGCAGGGTAACAAGGTAATAACATGGCTATATACACACAGTAACAGTACTGAGTTAATGTGCAGGGTAACAAGGTAATAACATGGCTATATACATGAGATAACAGTACTGAGTTAATGTGCAGGGTAACAAGGTAATAACATGGCTATATATACACAGTAACAGTACTGAGTTAATGTGCAGGGTAACAAGGTAATAACATGGCTATATACACACAGTAACAGTACTGAGTTAATGTGCAGGGTAACAAGGTAATAACATGGCTATATACACACAGTAACAGTACTGAGTTAATGTGCAGGGTAACAAGGTAATAACATGGCTATATACATGAGATAACAGTACTGAGTTAATGTGCAGGGTAACAAGGTAATAACATGGCTATATACATGGTAACAGTACTGAGTTAATGTGCAGGGTAACAAGGTAATAACATGGCTATATACACACAGTAACAGTACTGAGTTAATGTGCAGGGTAACAAGGTAATAACATGGCTATATACATGGTAACAGTACTGAGTTAATGTGCAGGGTAACAAGGTTATAACATGGCTATATACACACAGTAACAGTACTGAGTTAATGTGCAGGGTAACAAGGTAATAACATGGCTATATACATGAGATAACAGTACTGAGTTAATGTGCAGGGTAACAAGGTAATAACATGGCTATATATACACAGTAACAGTACTGAGTTAATGTGCAGGGTAACAAGGTAATAACATGGCTATATACACACAGTAACAGTACTGAGTTAATGTGCAGGGTAACAAGGTAATAACATGGCTATATACACACAGTAACAGTACTGAGTTAATGTGCAGGGTAACAAGGTAATAACATGGCTATATACATGAGATAACAGTACTGAGTTAATGTGCAGGCTAACAAGGTAATAACATGGCTATATACATGAGATAACAGTACTGAGTTAATGTGCAGGGTAACAAGGTAATAACATGGCTATATACACACAGTAACAGTACTGAGTTAATGTGCAGGGTAACAAGGTAATAACATGGCTATATACATGGTAACAGTACTGAGTTAATGTGCAGGGTAACAAGGTAATAACATGGCTATATACACACAGTAACAGTACTGAGTTAATGTGCAGGGTAACAAGGTAATAACATGGCTATATACATGAGATAACAGTACTGAGTTAATGTGCAGGGTAACAAGGTTATAACATGGCTATATACACACAGTAACAGTACTGAGTTAATGTGCAGGGTAACAAGGTAATAACATGGCTATATACACACAGTAACAGTACTGAGTTAATGTGCAGGGTAACAAGGTAATAACATGGCTATATACACACAGTAACAGTACTGAGTTAATGTGCAGGGTAACAAGGTAATAACATGGCTATATACACACAGTAACAGTACTGAGTTAATGTGCAGGGTAACAAGGTAATAACATGGCTATATACACACAGTAACAGTACTGAGTTAATGTGCAGGGTAACAAGGTAATAACATGGCTATATACATGAGATAACAGTACTGAGTTAATGTGCAGGGTAACAAGGTAATAACATGGCTATATACACACAGTAACAGTACTGAGTTAATGTGCAGGGTAACAAGGTAATAACATGGCTATATACACACAGTAACAGTACTGAGTTAATGTGCAGGGTAACAAGGTAATAACATGGCTATATACACACAGTAACAGTACTGAGTTAATGTGCAGGGTAACAAGGTAATAACATGGCTATATACATGGTAACAGTACTGAGTTAATGTGCAGGGTAACAAGGTAATAACATGGCTATATACACACAGTAACAGTACTGAGTTAATGTGCAGGGTAACAAGGTAATAACATGGCTATATACACACAGTAACAGTACTGAGTTAATGTGCAGGGTAACAAGGTAATAACATGGCTATATACATGAGATAACAGTACTGAGTTAATGTGCAGGGTAACAAGGTAATAACATGGCTATATACACACAGTAACAGTACTGAGTTAATGTGCAGGGTAACAAGGTAATAACATGGCTATATACACACAGTAACAGTACTGAGTTAATGTGCAGGGTAACAAGGTAATAACATGGCTATATACATGGTAACAGTACTGAGTTAATGTGCAGGGTAACAAGGTAATAACATGGCTATATACACACAGTAACAGTACTGAGTTAATGTGCAGGGTAACAAGGTAATAACATGGCTATATACATGAGATAACAGTACTGAGTTAATGTGCAGGGTAACAAGGTAATAACATGGCTATATATACACATGGCTAACAGTAACAGTACTGAGTTAATGTGCAGGGTAACAAGGTAATAACATGGCTATATACACACAGTAACAGTACTGAGTTAATGTGCAGGGTAACAAGGTAATAACATGGCTATATACACACAGTAACAGTACTGAGTTAATGTGCAGGGTAACAAGGTAATAACATGGCTATATACATGAGATAACAGTACTGAGTTAATGTGCAGGGTAACAAGGTAATAACATGGCTATATACATGAGATAACAGTACTGAGTTAATGTGCAGGGTAACAAGGTAATAACATGGCTATATACACACAGTAACAGTACTGAGTTAATGTGCAGGGTAACAAGGTAATAACATGGCTATATACATGGTAACAGTACTGAGTTAATGTGCAGGGTAACAAGGTTATAACATGGCTATATACACACAGTAACAGTACTGAGTTAATGTGCAGGGTAACAAGGTAATAACATGGCTATATACATGAGATAACAGTACTGAGTTAATGTGCAGGGTAACAAGGTAATAACATGGCTATATATACACAGTAACAGTACTGAGTTAATGTGCAGGGTAACAAGGTAATAACATGGCTATATACACACAGTAACAGTACTGAGTTAATGTGCAGGGTAACAAGGTAATAACATGGCTATATACACACAGTAACAGTACTGAGTTAATGTGCAGGGTAACAAGGTAATAACATGGCTATATACATGAGATAACAGTACTGAGTTAATGTGCAGGCTAACAAGGTAATACCATGGCTATATACATGAGATAACAGTACTGAGTTAATGTGCAGGGTAACAAGGTAATAACATTGCTATATACACACAGTAACAGTACTGAGTTAATGTGCAGGGTAACAAGGTAATAACATGGCTATATACATGGTAACAGTACTGAGTTAATGTGCAGGGTAACAAGGTTATAACATGGCTATATACACACAGTAACAGTACTGAGTTAATGTGCAGGGTAACAAGGTAATAACATGGCTATATAGATGAGATAACAGTACTGAGTTAATGTGCAGGGTAACAAGGTTATAACATGGCTATATACACACAGTAACAGTACTGAGTTAATGTGCAGGGTAACAAGGTAATAACATGGCTATATACACACAGTAACAGTACTGAGTTAATGTGCAGGGTAACAAGGTAATAACATGGCTATATACACACAGTAACAGTACTGAGTTAATGTGCAGGGTAACAAGGTAATAACATGGCTATATACACACAGTAACAGTACTGAGTTAATGTGCAGGGTAACAAGGTAATAACATGGCTATATACACACAGTAACAGTACTGAGTTAATGTGCAGGGTAACAAGGTAATAACATGGCTATACACACAGTAACAGTACTGAGTTAATGTGCAGGGTAACAAGGTAATAACATGGCTATATACACACAGTAACAGTACTGAGTTAATGTGCAGGGTAACAAGGTAATAACATGGCTATATAGATGAGATAACAGTACTGAGTTAATGTGCAGGGTAACAAGGTAATAACATGGCTATATACACACAGTAACAGTACTGAGTTAATGTGCAGGGTAACAAGGTAATAACATGGCTATATACACACAGTAACAGTACTGAGTTAATGTGCAGGGTAACAAGGTAATAACATGGCTATATACACACAGTAACAGTACTGAGTTAATGTGCAGGGTAACAAGGTAATAACATGGCTATATACATGGTAACAGTACTGAGTTAATGTGCAGGGTAACAAGGTAATAACATGGCTATATACACACAGTAACAGTACTGAGTTAATGTGCAGGGTAACAAGGTAATAACATGGCTATATACACACAGTAACAGTACTGAGTTAATGTGCAGGGTAACAAGGTAATAACATGGCTATATACATGAGATAACAGTACTGAGTTAATATGCAGGGTAACAAGGTAATAACATGGCTATATACACACAGTAACAGTACTGAGTTAATGTGCAGGGTAACAAGGTAATAACATGGCTATATACATGAGATAACAGTACTGAGTTAATGTGCAGGGTAACAAGGTAATACCATGGCTATATACACACAGTAACAGTACTGAGTTAATGTGCAGGGTAACAAGGTTATAACATGGCTATATACACACAGTAACAGTACTGAGTTAATGTGCAGGGTAACAAGGTAATAACATGGCTATATACATGGTAACAGTACTGAGTTAATGTGCAGGGTAACAAGGTAATAACATGGCTATATACACACAGTAACAGTACTGAGTTAATGTGCAGGGTAACAAGGTAATAACATGGCTATATACACACAGTAACAGTACTGAGTTAATGTGCAGGGTAACAAGGTAATAACATGGCTATATACACACAGTAACAGTACTGAGTTAATGTGCAGGGTAACAAGGTAATAACATGGCTATATACATGAGATAACAGTACTGAGTTAATGTGCAGGGTAACAAGGTAATAACATGGCTATATACATGAGATAACAGTACTGAGTTAATGTGCAGGGTAACAAGGTAATAACATGGCTATATACATGGTAACAGTACTGAGTTAATGTGCAGGGTAACAAGGTAATAACATGGCTATATACACACAGTAACAGTACTGAGTTAATGTGCAGGGTAACAAGGTAATAACATGGCTATATACACACAGTAACAGTACTGAGTTAATGTGCAGGGTAACAAGGTAATAACATGGCTATATACACACAGTAACAGTACTGAGTTAATGTGCAGGGTAACAAGGTAATAACATGGCTATATACATGAGATAACAGTACTGAGTTAATGTGCAGGGTAACAAGGTAATAACATGGCTATATACATGAGATAACAGTACTGAGTTAATGTGCAGGGTAACAAGGTAATAACATGGCTATATACACACAGTAACAGTACTGAGTTAATGTGCAGGGTAACAAGGTAATAACATGGCTATATACATGGTAACAGTACTGAGTTAATGTGCAGGGTAACAAGGTTATAACATGGCTATATACACACAGTAACAGTACTGAGTTAATGTGCAGGGTAACAAGGTAATAACATGGCTATATACATGAGATAACAGTACTGAGTTAATGTGCAGGGTAACAAGGTAATAACATGGCTATATATACACAGTAACAGTACTGAGTTAATGTGCAGGGTACAAGGTAATAACATGGCTATATACACACAGTAACAGTACTGAGTTAATGTGCAGGGTAACAAGGTAATAACATGGCTATATACACACAGTAACAGTACTGAGTTAATGTGCAGGGTAACAAGGTAATAACATGGCTATATACATGAGATAACAGTACTGAGTTAATGTGCAGGGTAACAAGGTAATAACATGGCTATATACATGAGATAACAGTACTGAGTTAATGTGCAGGGTAACAAGGTAATAACATGGCTATATACATGGTAACAGTACTGAGTTAATGTGCAGGGTAACAAGGTAATAACATGGCTATATACACACAGTAACAGTACTGAGTTAATGTGCAGGGTAACAAGGTAATAACATGGCTATATACACACAGTAACAGTACTGAGTTAATGTGCAGGGTAACAAGGTAATAACATGGCTATATACACACAGTAACAGTACTGAGTTAATGTGCAGGGTAACAAGGTAATAACATGGCTATATACATGAGATAACAGTACTGAGTTAATGTGCAGGCTAACAAGGTAATACCATGGCTATATACATGAGATAACAGTACTGAGTTAATGTGCAGGGTAACAAGGTAATAACATGGCTATATACACAGTAACAGTACTGAGTTAATGTGCAGGGTAACAAGGTAATAACATGGCTATATACACACAGTAACAGTACTGAGTTAATGTGCAGGGTAACAAGGTAATAACATGGCTATATACACACAGTAACAGTACTGAGTTAATGTGCAGGGTAACAAGGTAATAACATGGCTATATACACACAGTAACAGTACTGAGTTAATGTGCAGGGTAACAAGGTAATAACATGGCTATATACATGAGATAACAGTACTGAGTTAATATGCAGGGTAACAAGGTAATAACATGGCTATATACACACAGTAACAGTACTGAGTTAATGTGCAGGGTAACAAGGTAATAACATGGCTATATACATGAGATAACAGTACTGAGTTAATGTGCAGGGTAACAAGGTAATACCATGGCTATATACACACAGTAACAGTACTGAGTTAATGTGCAGGGTAACAAGGTTATAACATGGCTATATACACACAGTAACAGTACTGAGTTAATGTGCAGGGTAACAAGGTAATAACATGGCTATATACATGGTAACAGTACTGAGTTAATGTGCAGGGTAACAAGGTAATAACATGGCTATATACACACAGTAACAGTACTGAGTTAATGTGCAGGGTAACAAGGTAATAACATGGCTATATACACACAGTAACAGTACTGAGTTAATGTGCAGGGTAACAAGGTAATAACATGGCTATATACACACAGTAACAGTACTGAGTTAATGTGCAGGGTAACAAGGTAATAACATGGCTATATACATGAGATAACAGTACTGAGTTAATGTGCAGGCTAACAAGGTAATAACATGGCTATATACATGAGATAACAGTACTGAGTTAATGTGCAGGGTAACAAGGTAATAACATGGCTATATACATGGTAACAGTACTGAGTTAATGTGCAGGGTAACAAGGTAATAACATGGCTATATACACACAGTAACAGTACTGAGTTAATGTGCAGGGTAACAAGGTAATAACATGGCTATATACACACAGTAACAGTACTGAGTTAATGTGCAGGGTAACAAGGTAATAACATGGCTATATACACACAGTAACAGTACTGAGTTAATGTGCAGGGTAACAAGGTAATAACATGGCTATATACATGAGATAACAGTACTGAGTTAATGTGCAGGCTAACAAGGTAATACCATGGCTATATACATGAGATAACAGTACTGAGTTAATGTGCAGGGTAACAAGGTAATAACATTGCTATATACACACAGTAACAGTACTGAGTTAATGTGCAGGGTAACAAGGTAATAACATGGCTATATACATGGTAACAGTACTGAGTTAATGTGCAGGGTAACAAGGTTATAACATGGCTATATACACACAGTAACAGTACTGAGTTAATGTGCAGGGTAACAAGGTAATAACATGGCTATATACATGAGATAACAGTACTGAGTTAATGTGCAGGGTAACAAGGTAATAACATGGCTATATATACACAGTAACAGTACTGAGTTAATGTGCAGGGGTACAAGGTAATAACATGGCTATATACACACAGTAACAGTACTGAGTTAATGTGCAGGGTAACAAGGTAATAACATGGCTATATACACACAGTAACAGTACTGAGTTAATGTGCAGGGTAACAAGGTAATAACATGGCTATATACATGAGATAACAGTACTGAGTTAATGTGCAGGCTAACAAGGTAATACCATGGCTATATACATGAGATAACAGTACTGAGTTAATGTGCAGGGTAACAAGGTAATAACATGGCTATATACATGGTAACAGTACTGAGTTAATGTGCAGGGTAACAAGGTAATAACATGGCTATATACACACAGTAACAGTACTGAGTTAATGTGCAGGGTAACAAGGTAATAACATGGCTATATACACACAGTAACAGTACTGAGTTAATGTGCAGGGTAACAAGGTAATAACATGGCTATATACACACAGTAACAGTACTGAGTTAATGTGCAGGGTAACAAGGTAATAACATGGCTATATACATGAGATAACAGTACTGAGTTAATGTGCAGGCTAACAAGGTAATACCATGGCTATATACATGAGATAACAGTACTGAGTTAATGTGCAGGGTAACAAGGTAATAACATTGCTATATACACACAGTAACAGTACTGAGTTAATGTGCAGGGTAACAAGGTAATAACATGGCTATATACATGGTAACAGTACTGAGTTAATGTGCAGGGTAACAAGGTTATAACATGGCTATATACACACAGTAACAGTACTGAGTTAATGTGCAGGGTAACAAGGTAATAACATGGCTATATACATGAGATAACAGTACTGAGTTAATGTGCAGGGTAACAAGGTAATAACATGGCTATATACACACAGTAACAGTACTGAGTTAATGTGCAGGGTAACAAGGTAATAACATGGCTATATACACACAGTAACAGTACTGAGTTAATGTGCAGGGTAACAAGGTAATAACATGGCTATATACACACAGTAACAGTACTGAGTTAATGTGCAGGGTAACAAGGTAATAACATGGCTATATACATGAGATAACAGTACTGAGTTAATGTGCAGGGTAACAAGGTAATAACATGGCTATATACATGAGATAACAGTACTGAGTTAATGTGCAGGGTAACAAGGTAATAACATGGCTATATACATGAGATAACAGTACTGAGTTAATGTGCAGGGTAACAAGGTAATACCATGGCTATATACACACAGTAACAGTACTGAGTTAATGTGCAGGGTAACAAGGTTATAACATGGCTATATACACACAGTAACAGTACTGAGTTAATGTGCAGGGTAACAAGGTAATAACATGGCTATATACATGGTAACAGTACTGAGTTAATGTGCAGGGTAACAAGGTAATAACATGGCTATATACACACAGTAACAGTACTGAGTTAATGTGCAGGGTAACAAGGTAATAACATGGCTATATACACACAGTAACAGTACTGAGTTAATGTGCAGGGTAACAAGGTAATAACATGGCTATATACACACAGTAACAGTACTGAGTTAATGTGCAGGGTAACAAGGTAATAACATGGCTATATACATGGTAACAGTACTGAGTTAATGTGCAGGGTAACAAGGTAATAACATGGCTATATACACACAGTAACAGTACTGAGTTAATGTGCAGGGTAACAAGGTAATAACATGGCTATATACACACAGTAACAGTACTGAGTTAATGTGCAGGGTAACAAGGTAATAACATGGCTATATACATGAGATAACAGTACTGAGTTAATGTGCAGGGGTACAAGGTAATAACATGGCTATATACATGAGATAACAGTACTGAGTTAATGTGCAGGGTAACAAGGTAATAACATGGCTATATACACACAGTAACAGTACTGAGTTAATGTGCCGTGTTAACAAGGTAATAACATGGCTATATACACACAGTAACAGTACTGAGTTAATGTGCAGGGTAACAAGGTAATAACATGGCTATATACATGGTAACAGTACTGAGTTAATGTGCAGGGTAACAAGGTTATAACATGGCTATATACACACAGTAACAGTACTGAGTTAATGTGCAGGGTAACAAGGTAATAACATGGCTATATACATGAGATAACAGTACTGAGTTAATGTGCAGGGTAACAAGGTAATAACATGGCTATATATACACAGTAACAGTACTGAGTTAATGTGCAGGGGTACAAGGTAATAACATGGCTATATACACACAGTAACAGTACTGAGTTAATGTGCAGGGTAACAAGGTAATAACATGGCTATATACACACAGTAACAGTACTGAGTTAATGTGCAGGGTAACAAGGTAATAACATGGCTATATACATGAGATAACAGTACTGAGTTAATGTGCAGGCTAACAAGGTAATACCATGGCTATATACATGAGATAACAGTACTGAGTTAATGTGCAGGGTAACAAGGTAATAACATGGCTATATACATGAGATAACAGTACTGAGTTAATGTGCAGGGTAACAAGGTAATACCATGGCTATATACACACAGTAACAGTACTGAGTTAATGTGCAGGGTAACAAGGTTATAACATGGCTATATACACACAGTAACAGTACTGAGTTAATGTGCAGGGTAACAAGGTAATAACATGGCTATATACATGGTAACAGTACTGAGTTAATGTGCAGGGTAACAAGGTAATAACATGGCTATATACACACAGTAACAGTACTGAGTTAATGTGCAGGGTAACAAGGTAATAACATGGCTATATACACACAGTAACAGTACTGAGTTAATGTGCAGGGTAACAAGGTAATAACATGGCTATATACACACAGTAACAGTACTGAGTTAATGTGCAGGGTAACAAGGTAATAACATGGCTATATACATGGTAACAGTACTGAGTTAATGTGCAGGGTAACAAGGTAATAACATGGCTATATACACACAGTAACAGTACTGAGTTAATGTGCAGGGTAACAAGGTAATAACATGGCTAT
>NC_088413.1:15401743-15431743 GCF_034236695.1 Oncorhynchus nerka | reverse complement strand
AAAAAAAAAACAAAAGGGAATGAACGAAACTGAAACAGTTCTGTCTGGTACAGAATACAAAAACAGAAAACATCTACCCACAAACACAGGTGGGAACAGGCTACCTAAGTATGGATCTCAATCAGAGACAACGATTGACAGCTGCCTCTGATTGGGAACCAAACCAGGCCAAACACATAGAAATACAACACACAGAACAAAACATGGAATGAAAACATAGAATGCCTGTCACGCCCTGGTCTAAGTATTTTGTGTTTTTCTTCATGTATTGGGTCAGGCCAGGGTGTGGCATGGAGTTTTTGTATTGTGGGGTGTTTTGTCTTGTGGTTTTGGTGTGTATGTATTTGGGATTGTAGCTAGTGGTGTTATCTAGCAAAGTCTATGGCTGTCTGGAGTGGTTCTCAATCAGAGGCAGGTGCTTATCGTTGTCTCTGATTGGGAACCATATTTAGGCAGCCATATTCTTTGAGTTTGTCGTGGATGATTGTCCTGAGTGTCTTGATGTCCTTGTTTGATGTTAGTTGACACAAGTATAGGCTGTTTTCGGTTTTCGTTTCGTTTATTGTTTTGTAGTGTTCGTGTTTAGTCGTGTTTACGTTTGTTTAAATAAACATGGATCGCAATCGACACGCTGCAGTTTGGTCCGACTCTCCTTCACTATATGAAAACCGTTACAATGCCCACCCCAACTCACATCCTGACCAAACTAAAATAGAGACATAAAAAAGGAACTTAAGTCAGGACGTGTGTCACGTTCTGACCTTTATTTCCTGTGTTTTGTATTTAGTTAGTATGGTCAGGGCGTGAGTTGGGTGGGCAGTCTATGTTTGTTTTTCTAGGTTTTGGGTATTTCTTTGTTTTCGGTCTAGTATGGTTCTCAATCAGAGGCAGGTGTCATTAGTTGTCTCTGATTGAGAATCATACTTTCACTGTGTGTTTGTGGGTGATTGTTCCTGTCTCTGTGTTTGCACCAGATAGGACTGTTTTGAGTTTTCACATTTCTTGTTTTTTGTAGTCAGTTGTTCATGTGTACCTTAACGTATTAAAAAGAACCATGGACACTTACCACGACGCATATTGGTCCTCAGATCCGTTTCGCCTCTCCTCTTCAGAGGAAGAGGAGGAAATTCATTACAGAATCACCCACCAACCAACTCGGACCAAGCGGCGTGGTAAACAGCAGCGACGACAGCAGCAGCAGCAGCAGCAACAACAGCGGCCAGCATCACAGGACTCCTGGACATGGGAGCAGATACTGAACAGAGAGGGACCCTGGGCACAGGCTGGGGAAAATCGCCACCCCAAAGCAGAGCTGGAGGCAGCGAAAGCTGAGCGGCGGCAATATGAGGAGCCAGCACGGCAGTGCGACAGGTACGAGAGGCAGCCCCCAAAATTTTTTTTGGGGGGGCACACGAGGTGTGGTACTAAGCCAGGTAGCAGACCTGAGCTCACTCCTCGTGCTTATGATAAGCAGCGCATTACTGGTCAGGCACCGTGTTATGAGGTTAAGCGCACGGTGTCGCCAGTGCGTGCCCATAGCCCGGTGCGCTATAGGGCAGCCCCCCGAGAGTGCCATGCGAGTGTGGGCATTGAGCCAGGGCGTATGGTGCCTGCTCAGCGGGTCTGGTCGCCGGTACGCAGTTTTGGTCCAGGTTATCCTGCGCCGGCTCTGCGTGCTGTGTCTCCGGGGCGCTGGGAGGGTGCAGTGCGTCCTCTGCCTGCGCTCCGCTCGTGCCGGGCAAATGTGGGAGTGGAGCCAAAGGGAGAGGTGCGTGTAGTAAGCACTAGATCTCCCGTGCTTACCCACAGCCCGGTTCAACCTGTGCCTGCACTCTGGAGGGTCCGGGCTAGAGTAGTTGTCCAGCCTGGGGAAGTGGTGCCAAGGTTGCGCACCAGAGCTCCAGTGCTCCCCCACAGCCCGGTCTTTCAGGCTCCTCCTAACACCAAGCCTCCTGAAGGTCTCCACAGCCTGGTGGTTCCTGTGGCAGCCCCACGCACCAGGCTGTCTCTCTGTCTCCTCCCTGCAGGTGGTCCCGCCTGTCCGGCGCCGCTGCCGGAGTCTCCCGCCTGTCCGGCGCCGCTGCCGGAGCGTCCCGCCTGTCCGGCGCCGCTGCCGGAGCGTCCCGCCTGTCCGGCGCCGCTGCCGGAGCCTCCCGCCTGTCCGGCGCCGCTGCCGGAGCCTCCCACCTGTCCGGCGCCGCTGCCGGAGCCCCTCAGCCCAGAGGCGTCAGAGCCCCTCAGCCCAGAGGCGCCAGAGCCCCTCAGCCCAGAGGCGCCAGAGCCCCTGCCCCTCTGTCCCGAGCCCCTGCCCCTCTGTCCCGAGCTGCCCCTCTGTCCAGTGGGGTCAGTGAGAGGGGTGGCCATGGTGAGAAAGCCACGGAGGCGGACAATAAGGCGGACTAAGACAATGGTGAAGTGGGGTCCGCGTCCCGCGCCAGAACCGCCACCGCGGACAGACGCCCACCCAGACCCTCCCCTATAGGTCAAGGTTTTGCGGCCGGAGTCCGCACCTTTGGGGGGGGGGGGTACTGTCACGTTCTGACCTTTATTTCCTGTGTTTTGTATTTAGTTAGTATGGTCAGGGCGTGAGTTGGGTGGGCAGTCTATGTTTGTTTTTCTAGGTTTTGGGTATTTCTTTGTTTTCGGCCTAGTATGGTTCTCAATCAGAGTCAGGTGTCATTAGTTGTCTCTGATTGAGAATCATACTTAGGTAGCCTGGGTTTCACTGTGTGTTTGTGGGTGATTGTTCCTGTCTCTGTGTTTGCACCAGATAGGACTGTTTTGAGTTTTCACATTTCTTGTTTTTTTGTAGTCAGTTGTTCATGTGTACCTTAACGTATTAAAAAGAACCATGGACACTTACCACGACGCATATTGGTCCTCAGATCCGTTTCGCCTCTCCTCTTCAGAGGAAGAGGAGGAAATTCATTACAACGTGGCAATTGGTATTGGTATTGTATTGGTATTGGTATTGTATTGGTATTGTATTGTTATTGTGTTGGTATTGGTATTGTATTGTTATTGTATTGGTATTGGTATTGTATTGGTATTGTATTGGTATTGGTATTGTATTGGTATTGTATTGGTATTGTATTGGTATTGGTATTGTATTGGTATTGTATTGGTATTGGTATTGAATTGGTTTTGAATTGGTATTGAATTGGTATTGGTATTGTATTGTTATTGTATTGGTATTGGTATTGTATTGGTATTGGTATTCAATTGGTATTGAATTGGTATTGGTATTGGTATTGGTATTGTATTGGCATTGTATTGTATTGGTATTGGTATTGTATTGGTATTGGTATTGAATTGGTATTGAATTGGTATTGGTATTGTTTTGGTATTTAATTGAATTGGTATTGTATTGTTATTGTTATTGCATTGAATTGTATTGTATTGTATTGTTATTGTTATTGTATTGTATTTTAATGTATTGGTATTGTATTGTATTGGTATTGGTATTGTATTGGTATTGAATTGTATTGGTATTGTATTGGTATTGTATTGGTATTGTATTGAATTGAATTGTATTGTTATTGTATTGTATTGGTATTGAATTGTATTGTTATTGTATTGTATTGTATTGGTATTGTATTGAATTGTAATGTGTTGTTATTGTATTGGTATTGAATTGGTATTGAATTGTATTGGTATTGTATTGGTATTGGTATTGTATTGTTATTGTATTGGTATTGGTATTGTATTGTTATTGTATTGAATTGTATTGTATTGTATTGGTATTGTATTGCATTGGTATTGAATTGAATTGAATTGTATTGTTATTGTATTGTATTGGTATTGTATTGCATTGGTATTGAATTGGTATTGTATTGTTATTGTATTGAATTGTATTGTATTTTAATGTATTGGTATTGTATTGTTATTGTATTGAATTGTATTGTATTTTAATGTATTGGTATTGTATTGTATTGGTATTGGTATTGTATTGTATTGTAATGTGTTGTTATTGTATTGGTATTGAATTGTATTGGTATTGTATTGGCAACTGTATTGAATTGTATTGTATTGAATTATAATGTATTGCTTTTGGTATTGTGTTGGTATTGGTATTGAATTGTATTTTAATGTATTATATTGTATTTTATTTTAATGTATTGTATTTGTATTGGTAAAGGTAATCGGGATTGTATTTTATAGTAGTTACATGTATTGGTATTGGTATTGCATTGGTAATGGTATTGAATTGGATCGTATTGGTTTTGTATTGGTACTGTATTGTATTATATTTGTATTGTTTTGGTATTGTATTGAATTCTATTGTATTGATATTGTATTGGTATTGAATTATATTGTCGCTTGTTCACCAACTGCAAAGTTATATTGTCACTTATTCTGCGACTAGAAATCATAGTGCTATGAAGAACACAGAAGCCAATGCTAAATGACATGTACCCACCCTGCCGCTGATCTGAGGTGTTCACAGATCCAGGACTGAGACCATCAATGAATCCATGTCTGGAAGGACAAAGAGAAATGTCTCCCGTCTGTCCCAACCAATGAAAGGTGGGATTAACACATAACGCAGAGATTATATTTTTTACAGCTCATGGATTTGTGTGTCAATCCGACAGTTGAGATTTTGACAGCTAATTATTATACTAAACTATCTGCTGATGGATCGGTTTTGAATTAATCATTCATATGCTTAGACACACACACACACACAGACACACACACTCGAATGGACGGACATACAAACACAGTCAGGGACACACATGCACACACACAAACACGCACATAAACACACACACACACAGGTTAGTTTAAACACATGTATCGCTCCTCTTTCCTTAGGCTCCTCTTGGCCTAGCTAGACGTCATTGATTGAATTCTCCGGCCTTATTCTGAAATGAGTTTACGTACATGTCCAGCCATTAATCTAGCTCAGACAGGAGCCAAGAGAGGCAGACGTTTATCTCAGAGCTCATTACTTTACTTTTGTCATATTCATAAACTATCGACCGTAACCAGAATCTTGTATGGACGGCCTGACCTCATCAATCTATGGACGGCCTGACCTCATCAATCTATGGACGGTCTGACCTCATCAATCTATGGACGGTCTGACCTCATCAATCTATGGACAGTCTGACCTCATCAATCTATGGACGGTCTGACCTCATCAATCTATGGACGGTCTGACCTCATCAATCTATGGACGGTCTGACCTCATCAATCTATGGACGGTCTGACCTCATCAATCTATGGACGGCCTGACCTCATCAATCTATGGACGGTCTGACCTCATCAATCTACGGACGGTCTGACCTCATCAATCTATGGACGGTCTGACCTCATCAATCTATGGACGGCCTGACCTCATCAATCTACGGACGGTCTGACCTCATCAAAATATTAAAATATTCAAATGTCATATTATGTCTATATAAAGTGTTGTAACGATGTGGAAATAGTTAAAGTACAAATGGTGTTGTTTCTTCACTTGTTGTCCTTTTCTTGTGGCAACAGGTCACGAATATTGCTGCTGTGTTTGTACATTGTGATATTTCACCCAATAGATATGGGAGTTTTTAAAAATTGGATTTGTTTTTGAATTTCTTGTGAGTTTGTGTAATCTGAGGGAAATATGTGTCTCAATTATGGTCATACATTCGGCAGGAGGTTAGGAAGTGCAGCTCAGTTTCCACCTCATTTTGTGGGCAGTGTGCTCATAGCCTGTATTCTTGTCACGCTCTGACCTTAGATATCTCGGTTTTCACCCTGTAATGCACACCACATGGTCATTGAAGTACAGATTGATCTTGCATTTATAATATAATATTACAATTATAATATTTGTAATGATTGTAATTATGTATTTATCACACCTGGATAGTTTTCTTTGGGGTGGCAGCGTAGCCTAGTGGTTAGAGCGTTGGACTAGTAACCGGAAGGTTGCGAGTTCAAACCCCCGAGCTGACAAGGTACAAATCTGTCGTTCTGCCCCTGAACAGGCAGTTAACCCACTGTTCCCAGGCTGTCATTGAAAATAAGAATGTGTTCTTAACTGACTTGCCTGGTTAAATAAAGGTAAAATTAAAAAAAAATATTGGTTAGGTCAGGGTGTGACGAGGGAGGGTATGCTGGTTTTGAATTGTATGTATGTATGTATGTATGTATGTATGTATGTATGTATGTATGTATGTATGTATGTATGTATGTATGTATGTATGTATGTATGTATGTATGTATGTATGTATGTATGTATGTATGTATGTATGTATGTATGTATGTATGTATGTATGTCTGTCTAGGGGTTTTGGTAAGTCTAGGTATATGTATGTCTATGGTGGCCTGAATTGGTTCCCAATCAGAGGCAGCTGTTCATCGTATTTAGGTTGCCATTTTCCCTTTTGGTTTTGTGGGTTCTTGTCTATGTGTAGTTGCCTGTTAGCACTCATGTGTATAGCTTCACAGGTCATTTGGTTGTTTTTATTTTGTTAGTTTGTTTCAGTGTTCATTAATTTAATAAATGAAGAATGTACGCTTACCACGCTTCGCCTTGGTCTCCTCCTTACGACGGGCGTGACAATTTTCTTGAGAGCCAGGTCTGCCTCAGGCGGCCTTTCTCAATGCAAGGCTATGACCACAGAGTCTGTACATACGGTGGTTCCGCCTTTAAAAGTTGCATCATACTGCACGTTATCTAATTGTCAGCCACCCTGGGGGTTAGCCTTGCAATAACCAAGTGGTGAGACGCATAACCCCCAATATTTAAATGTTCAGGTACACTCAGATAGGTGTCTGTGTCACATACAGTAACCACTCACAGAGACACAACTAGCATTTCTATAACCTCTGACCCACCTCAGTGTTCACTATTCACGGAGGACGACCACAGGACCACAGAGATTAGCACCCCCCCCCACACACACACACAAAACCTTTTCTTTCTCTCTGTTAGAGTGGAACGCTTACGGAGAGATCTTTGGAGTGCTGTGACATGTCAGTACTACAACTTGCTGCACAGTTTGGAGGAAGAAGGCTTCCTTGACCTGTCGAATTCTATCCACCTCTTCTGTGTGGGATATGTGTTCCTACCTCATCTGCGGGCAGATCTGCAGCGTTTCACAGAGAGTTGGAATAATCACCCTTTAATGATGCTCTCTCTCTATCCATCTGTCTCTCGTCTGCAGGTATGTTTTGATGTGAGAGAGGAAGCCAGTCCCTTCATCGCCACCTCACCCGCTCTTAATATAAACTTTGGGCCGATTGGGAGCCCAAGGCTGGTTAGGAGACACTGCTGGAGACATGTAATTGTGATGAACTGAGAGCATATTAGGGTAACACTGTAATTCATTAATCATATGCTGTCTTCCATGTTCCTGTTTTACCTCTTTCCTTTTCTGACTTCTACACCTCTACCTCTACCTCTACCTCTACCTCTACCTCTACCTCTACCTCTACCTCTACCTCTCTCCCCACCTCCTCGTTCTTCCTCTTTTTGTAATGCACACCACATGGTCATTGAAGTACAGATTGATCTTGCATTTATAATATAATATTACAATTATAATATTTGTAATGATTGTAATTATGTATTTATCACACCTGGATAATGAACTTTCAATAAAGCGTTTCACATTCTCCACTGGTTGAATGTAAGTATCTCATTTGAAATGCTACACCTGTCCTGTCTCACAGAGATTCATACCTGAAGCACACCTATTCTTGCCAGGGAAGAGTTACATGATCAGTGAATATATTCAATGTACAGGCTACAATGTGTCTTCGAAAGCCAAGTTAAAAAACAGATCATTGACCATTTCACATCCCACCGTACCTTCTCTGCTTCAGCCACGCTCAAGGTACTAAACGACATCATAACTGCCATCGATAAAAGATCTCTGCCCGCCCGTCCAGCATCACTACTCTGGACGGTTCTGACTTAGAATATGTGGACAACTACAAATACCTATGTGTCTGGTTAGACTGTAAACTCTCCTTCCAGACTCACATTAAGCATCTCCAATCCAAAATTAAATATTGAATCAGCTTCTTATTTCGCAAAAAAAGCCTCCTTCACTCACGCCGCCAAACATACCCTCGTAAAACTGACTATCCTACCGATCCTCAACTTCGGCAATGTCATCTACAAAATAGCTTCAAATACTCTACTCAGCAACTGGATGCAGTCTATCACAGTGCCATCCGTTTTGTCACCAAAGCCCCATATACTACCCACCACTGCGACCTGTATGCTCTAGTCGTCTGGCCCTCACTACATATTTTTCATCAAACCCACTGGCTCCAGGTGATCTATAAGTCTATGCTAGGTAAAGCTCCGCCTTATCTCAGCTCACTGGCCTTCCAGTTCTCTGCTGCCAATGACTGGAACGACCTGTAAAAATCACTGAAGCTGGATGGAGACTTATATTTCCCTCACTAACTTTAAACATCATCTATCTGAGCAGCTAACCGATCACTGCAGTTGTACATAGCCCACCAGTAAATAGCCACCCAATCTACCTTCCTCATCCCTATATTGTTTTTATTTACTTTTCTGCTCTTTTGCACACGAGTGTTTCTACTTGCACATCCTCATCTGCTCATCTATCACTATCACTAATTTGCTAAATTGTAATTACTTTGCTACTATGGCCTATTTATTGCCTTACCTCCTCACGCCATTTGCACACACTGTATATAGACTTTCTTCATTTTCTATTGTGTTATTGACTGTACGCTTGTTTATTCCATGTGTCACACTGCTTTGCTTTATCTTGGCCAGGTAGCAGTTGTAAATGATAACATGTTCTCAACTAGCCTACCTGGTTAAATAAAGGTGAGATAGGCTACATACTGTAGCCAGCTACACATCCATAGGCACACAGTTATTTTTATCCTCCACTACACAATAAGCATGTAAATAGTGAGCCAACTATGTTACTTCAGCTGCATTGCATGGCAAATATAAGCAAGGCAAGCTTACACAATTGTACATTCAATTTACAGTAAATGCTTCAGCTAGCTAGATTCTTTACATCCACTGTTTCACAAGACAACAGCCTGGTTTGCTGCTTTTCTCAGGAGTCCCTAAAACATTAAACAGCTAGCTGGCTAATCTTAGCTAGTCAGCCAAATGGCTAAATAGCGATTTTCGTAAATTAACTTCATGACAAAAAAATATGCACAATTGTTTGTCTCCACATTAACTAACATATTCCCTTCAATTGTATATTTTTTGCTTGACTCATTATGACGTTATAATTACTTACACTTGCTTCCACCGTAATATTTTGTCAGCCATCTTTGCTGAAGAAAGTCAGCAGCGATTGAAGGCTCGCGTCAAATTCGTAAACCACTCGATATGATTGGCCATATAAAAACCTTTGAACCCAAATGCATAATGAGTGCAGTGTTCTGGAGCAATGAAGCCATGACCCTGGGTACCTCTAAGTCCCGCGGTGTAAGCTTGCAACTTTTAAAGAAGGAGCCACTATAGTCAAAGCTTTCCTTAAGTTTGGGTCAGTCACGGTGGTCAGGTATTCTCTGTTTAGGGGCAAATAGCATTCTAGTGTGCTCTGTTCTTTTGTAAAAAAAAAACGTTCCATTGTACCAAGAAATTGTGTTGCTGTCCTCGGGCTCTGTGGGATGTGTTTGTGTTTGTGAACAGAGCCCCAGGACCAGCTTGCTTTGGGGACGCCTCTCCTTCTCTCTGTAGGTGATGGCTTTGTCATGGAAGGTCTGGGAATCACTTCCTTTTAGATGGTTGGAGAATTTAACGGCTATTTCCTGAATTCTGTATGCAGTGTCGATTTGGTGTTTGTCCAATTTTGTGAATTATTGGTTGGTGAGAAATGCATTTTTTGCACATTTTTGTGTCCATAGATTTTATACTGTCATACGTTTTTCCCCCAACACTGCTTTCCATCAATTTGTATAGCAGACCCTCGTGCCAAGTTGAGTCAAAAGCTTTTTTTTAACTCAACAAAGCATGAGAAGAGTTTGCCTGTTTTGCTTTGTTTGTTTGTCAATTAGGGTGTGCAGGGTGAATACGTGGTCTGTCGTACGGTAATTTGGTAAGAAGCCAATCTGACATTGTTTTCACTGAGGAAAGTCTTCTGTTAATAATAATGCGTAGGATTTTCCCAAGGTTGCGTTTGACACATATCCCATTTAAGTTGTTGGAGTCAAATTTGTCTCCACTTTTGTGTATTGGGGTGATGAGTTTTCTCTCTCTCTCTCTCTCTCTCTCTCTCTCTCTCTCTCTCTCTCACTCCACCTTTCTCTCTCGCCTTCACCTTACTCTCTCTTTTGCTCTGTTTCTCTCTCACCTCTCTCCATTTCTTCTTCTCCATCCTCTTTCATCCTCTCCCCTCTCTCCTCTTTCATCCTCTCCCCTCTCCTCTCTCCTATCCCCCACTCCCCACGTGTTCTTAACACAGAGAATACACCTGTCTTTTTTCTATATTCTTTTCCCCACGGATCCTCTCTGCTCCAGCTAATTAAGTTTGTCAGTCAACTAGCGCCGAGTGGATTAGTGCAAGACTTCTTGGGCAGAGAAAGAAAGAGAGTGAGAGCTATGGATAGATAAAGAGAGAGAAAGAGAGAGAGAGAGTGAACAGCTGGAGGTAGCCTGGAGGAGGTTAAATAACATGGCAACATTCAAAAATGGATTAAAAAGCTATATTTCATCACTGCCTCAACTCTCTCATAACGTTCTATCTCTCTAACTCTTTCTCTCTCTCTCTCTCTCTCTTGCTCTATCTCTCTCACTCCTCACACTAACACTCTCATAACACATAGACTAATATTTTGTTATTTTAGCTAACTAAGTACATGGACATTAAAAATAAAATGCACTATCTACCCTACAAGATATAGGACAAAGCACATCCACAACATGATAAAAACATTATACACAGGACAAAGTGATGATATACGGTATATAGTACAACATGGATATATACTATATACAGTACAACATGATAAAAACATTATACACAGGACAAAGTGATGATATACGGTATATAGTACAACATGGATATATACTATACACAGTACAACATGATGATGTACTATACACAGTATAACATGGTGATATACTATATACAGTAAAACATGGTGATATACTATATACAGTACAACATGATGATATATTATGCACAGTACAACATGATGATATATTATGTACAGTACAACATTTACATTTACATTTAAGTCATTTAGCAGACGCTCTTATCCAGAGCGACTTACAAATTGGTGCTTTCACCTTATGACATCCAGTGGAACAGCCACTTTACAATAGTGCATCTAGGTCTTTTAAGGGGGGTGAGAAGGATTACTTTATCCTATCCTAGGTATTCCATAAAGATTTCAGGTGTCTCCGGAAGGTGGTGATTGACTCCGCTGTCCTGGCGTCGTGAGGGAGTTTGTTCCACCATTGGGGGCCAGAGCAGCTAACAGTTTTGACTGGGCTGAGCGGGAACTGTACTTCCTCAGTGGTAGGGAGGCGAGCAGGCCAGAGGTGGATGATAGTGCCCTTGTTTGGGTGTAGGGCCTGATCAGAGCCTGGAGGTACTGAGGTGCCGTTCCCCTCACAGCTCCGTATAGCACCATGGTCTTGTAGCGGATGCGAGCTTCAACTGGAAGCCAGTGGAGGAGCGGATAGCGGGGTGATGAGAGAGACTTGGGAAGGTTGAACACCAGACGGACTGCGGCGTTCTGGATGAGTTGTAGGGGTTTAATGGCACAGGCAGGAGCCCAGCCAACAGCGATTGCAGTAATAGACGGGAGATGACAAGTGCCTGGATTAGGACCTGCGCCAGTACTTCCTGTGTGAGAGGCAGGGTCGTACTCTGCGGATGTTGTAGAGCATGAACCTACAGGAACGGGCCACCGCCTTGATGTTAGTTGAGAACGACAGGGTGTTGTCCAGGATCACGCCAAGGTTCTTAGCGCTCTGGGAGGAGGACACAATGGAGTTGTCAACCGTGATGGCGAGATCATGGAACGGGCAGTCCTTCCCCGGGAGGAAGAGCAGCTCCGTCTTGCCGAGGTTCAGCTTGAGGTGGTGATCCGTCATCCACACGGATATGTCTGCCAGACATGCAGAGATGCGATTCGCCACCTGGTCATCAGAAGGGGGAAAGGAGAAGATTAATTGTGTGTCGTCTGCATAGCAATGATAGGAGAGACCATGTGAGGTTATGACAGAGCCAAGTGACTTGGTGTATAGCGAGAATAGGAGAGGGCCTAGAACAGAGCCCTGGGGGACACCAGTGGTGAGAGCACGTGGTGTGGAGACGGATTCTCGCCAACATGATGATATACTATGTACAGTATAACATGATGATATACTATGTACAGTATAACATGATGATATACTATGTACAGTATAACATGATGAAATACTATATACAGTACAACATGATGATGTACTATACACAGTATAACATGGTGATATACTATATACAGTACAACATGGATATATACTATATACAGTACAACATGATTATATACTATATACAGTACAACATTATGATATACTATATACAGTACATTACAACATGATGATATATTATATACAGTACATTATAACATGGTGATATACTATATACATTACAACATGATGATATACTATATACATTACAACATGATGATATACTATATACATTACAACATGATGATATACTATATACAGTACAACATGATTATATACTATATACAGTACAACATTATGATATACTATATACAGTACATTACAACATGATAATATATTATATACAATACATTATAACATGGTGATATACTATATACAGTTCATTACAACATGATGATATATTATATACAGTACATTATAACATGGTGATATACTATATACAGTTCATTACAACATGATGATATACTATGTACAGTACATTACAACATGATGATATACTATATACAATACATTACAACATGATGATATACTATGTACAGTATGATGATATACTATATACAGTACAACATGATGATATACTATATACAGTTCATTACAACATGATGATATACTATATACAGTACAACAAGGTGTTATAATATATACAGTACATTACAACATGATGATATATTATATACAGTACATTACAACATGATGATATACTATATACAGTACATTACAACATGATGATATACTATATACAGTACATTACAACTTGATGATATACTATATTCAGTACAAGGTGTTATAATATGTACAGTACATTACAACATGATGATATACTATATACAGTACAACATGGTGATATACTATATACAGTACATTACAACATGATGATATACTATATACAGTATGATGATATACTATATACAGTACAACATGATGATATACTATATACAGTTCATTACAACATGATGATATACTATATACAGTACAACAAGGTGTTATAATATATACAGTACATTACAACATGATGATATATTATATACAGTACATTACAACATGATGATATACTATATACAGTACATTACAACATGATGATATACTATATACAGTACATTACAACTTGATGATATACTATATACAGTACAAGGTGTTATAATATGTACAGTACATTACAACATGATGATATACTATATACAGTACAACATGGTGATATACTATATACAGTACATTACAACATGATGATATACTATATACAGTACATTACAACATGATGATATACTATATACAGTATAACATGGTGATATACTATATACAGTAAAACATGGTGATATACTATACACAGTACAACATGATGATGTACTATACACAGTATAACATGGTGATATACTATATACAGTAAAACATGGTGATATACTATATACAGTACAACATGATGATATATTATGTACAGTACAACATGATGATATACTATGTACAGTATAACATGATGATATACTATGTACAGTATAACATGATGATATACTATGTACAGTATAACATGATGAAATACTATATACAGTACAACATGATGATGTACTATACACAGTATAACATGGTGATATACTATATACAGTACAACATGGATATATACTATATACAGTACAACATGATTATATACTATATACAGTACAACATTATGATATACTATATACAGTACATTACAACATGATGATATATTATATACAGTACATTATAACATGGTGATATACTATATACATTACAACATGATGATATACTATATACATTACAACATGATGATATACTATATACATTACAACATGATGATATACTATATACAGTACAACATGATTATATACTATATACAGTACAACATTATGATATACTATATACAGTACATTACAACATGATAATATATTATATACAATACATTATAACATGGTGATATACTATATACAGTTCATTACAGCATGATGATATATTATATACAGTACATTATAACATGGTGATATACTATATACAGTTCATTACAACATGATGATATACTATGTACAGTACATTACAACATGATGATATACTTTATACAGTACATTACAACATGATGATATACTATGTACAGTATGATGATATACTATATACAGTACAACATGATGATATACTATATACAGTTCATTACAACATGATGATATACTATATACAGTACAACAAGGTGTTATAATATATACAGTACATTACAACATGATGATATATTATATACAGTACATTACAACATGATGATATACTATATACAGTACATTACAACATGATGATATACTATATACAGTACATTACAACTTGATGATATACTATATACAGTACAAGGTGTTATAATATGTACAGTACATTACAACATGATGATATACTATATACAGTACAACATGGTGATATACTATATACAGTACATTACAACATGATGATATACTATATACAGTACATTACAACATGATGATATACTATATACAGTACAACAAGGTGTTATAATATGTACAGTACATTACAACATGATGATATACTATATACAGTACAACAAGGTGTTATAATATATACAGTACATTACAACATGATGATATACTATATACAGTACATTACAACATGATGCTATACTATATGCAGTACAACATGATTATATACTATATACAGTACAACATGATGATATACTATATACAGTACATTACAACATGATGATATATTATATAAAGTACATTATAACATGGTGATATACTATATACAGTTCATTACAACATGATGATATACTATATACAGTACATTACAACATGATGATATACTATATACAGTACATTACAACATGATGATATACTATATACAGTACATTACAACATGATGATATACTATATACAGTACAACATGATTATATACTATATACAGTACAACATGATGATATACTATATACAGTACATTACAACATGATGATATATTATATACAGTACATTATAACATGGTGATATACTATATACAGTTCATTACAACATGATGATATACTATATACAGTACATTACAACATGATGATATACTATATACAGTACATTACAACATGATGATATACTATATGCAGTACAACATGATTATATACTATATACAGTACAACATGATGATATACTATATACAGTACATTACAACATGATGATATATTATATACAGTACATTATAACATGGTGATATACTATATACAGTACATTACAACATGATGATATACTATATACAGTACATTACAACATGATGATATACTATATACAGTACAACATGGTGATATACTATATACAGTACATTACAACATGATGATATACTATATACAGTACATTACAACATGATGATATACTATATACAGTACATTACAACATGATGATATACTATATACAGTACATTACAACATGATGATATACTATATACAGTACATTACAACATGATGATATACTATATACATTACAACATGATGATATACTATATACAGTACATTACAACATGATGATATACTATATACAGTACAACATGGTGATATACTATATACAGTACATTACAACATGATGATATACTATATACAGTACATTACAACATGATGATATACTATATACAGTACATTACAACATGATGATATACTATATACAGTACATTACAACATGATGATATACTATATACATTACAACATGATGATATACTATATACAGTACATTACAACATGATGCTATACTATATGCAGTACAACATGATTATATACTATATACAGTACAACATGATGATATACTATATACAGTACATTACAACATGATGATATACTATATACAGTACATTACAACATGATGATATACTATATACAGTACATTACAACATGATGATATACTATATACAGTACAACAAGGTGTTATAATATGTACAGTACATTACAACATGATGATATACTATATACAGTACAACAAGGTGTTATAATATATACAGTACATTACAACATGATGATATACTATATACAGTACATTACAACATGATGATATACTATATGCAGTACAACATGATTATATACTATATACAGTACAACATGATGATATACTATATACAGTACATTACAACATGATGATATATTATATAAAGTACATTATAACATGGTGATATACTATATACAGTTCATTACAACATGATGATATACTATATACAGTACATTACAACATGATGATATACTATATACAGTACAACAAGGTGTTATAATATGTATAGTACATTACAACATGATGATATACTATATACAGTACATTACAACATGATGATATACTATATACAGTACATTACAACATGATGATATACTATATACATTACAACATGATGATATACTATATACAGTACATTACAACATGATGATATACTATATACAGTACAACATGGTGATATACTATATACAGTACATTACAACATGATGATATACTATATACAGTACATTACAACATGATGATATACTATATACAGTACATTACAACATGATGATATACTATATACAGTACATTACAACATGATGATATACTATATACATTACAACATGATGATATACTATATGCAGTACATTACAACATGATGCTATACTATATGCAGTACAACATGATTATATACTATATACAGTACAACATGATGATATACTATATACAGTACATTACAACATGATGATATACTATATACAGTACATTACAACATGATGATATACTATATACAGTACATTACAACATGATGATATACTATATACAGTACAACAAGGTGTTATAATATGTACAGTACATTACAATATGATGATATACTATATACAGTACAACAAGGTGTTATAATATATACAGTACATTACAACATGATGATATACTATATACAGTACATTACAACATGATGCTATACTATATGCAGTACAACATGATTATATACTATATACAGTACAACATGATGATATACTATATACAGTACATTACAACATGATGATATATTATATAAAGTACATTATAACATGGTGATATACTATATACAGTTCATTACAACATGATGATATACTATATACAGTACATTACAACATGATGATATACTATATACAGTACAACAAGGTGTTATAATATGTATAGTACATTACAACATGATGATATACTATATACAGTACATTACAACATGATGATATACTATATGCAGTACAACATGATTATATACTATATACAGTACAACATGATGATATACTATATACAGTACATTACAACATGATGATATATTATATACAGTACATTATAACATGGTGATATACTATATACAGTTCATTACAACATGATGATATACTATATACAGTACATTACAACATGATGATATACTATGTACAGTACATTACAACATGATGATATACTATATACAGTACATTACAACATGATGATATACTATATACAGTACATTATAACATGGTGATATACTATATACAGTTCATTACAACATGATGATATACTATATACAGTTCATTACAACATGATGATATACTATATACAGTACATTATAACATGATTATATACTATATACAGTACAACAAGGTGTTATAATATGTACAGTACATTACAACATGATGATATACTATATACAGTACAACAAGGTGTTATAATACATTTACATTTACATTTACATTTAAGTCATTTAGCAGACGCTCTTATCCAGAGCGACTTACAAATTGGTGCATTCACCTTATGACATCCAGTGGAACAGTAGTGCATCTAAATCTTTTAAGGGGGGTGAGAGGGATTACTTCATCCTATCCTAGGTATTCCTTAAAGAGGTGGGGTTTCAGGTGTCTCCGGAAGGTGGTGATTGACTCCGCTGTCCTGGCGTCGTGAGGGAGTTTGTTCCACCATTGGGGGGCCAGAGCAGCGAACAGTTTTGACTGGGCTGAGCGGGAACTGTACTTCCTCAGTGGTAGGGAGGCGAGCAGGCCAGAGGTGGATGAACGCAGTGCCCTTGTTTGGGTGTAGCGCCTGATCAGAGCCTGGAGGTACTGAGGTGCCGTTCCCCTCACAGCTCCGTAGGCAAGCACCATGGTCTTGTAGCGGATGCGAGCTTCAACTGGAAGCCAGTGGAGAGAGCGGAGGAGCGGGGTGACGTGGGAGAACTTGGGAAGGTTGAACACCAGACGGGCTGCGGCGTTCTGGATGAGTTGTAGGGGTTTAATGGCACAGGCAGGGAGCCCAGCCAACAGCGAGTTGCAGTAATCCAGACGGGAGATGACAAGTGCCTGGATTAGGACCTGCGCCGCTTCCTGTGTGAGGCAGGGTCGTACTCTGCGGATGTTGTAGAGCATGAACCTACAGGAACGGGCCACCGCCTTGATGTTAGTTGAGAACGACAGGGTGTTGTCCAGGATCACGCCAAGGTTCTTAGCGCTCTGGGAGGAGGACACAATGGAGTTGTCAACCGTGATGGCGAGATCATGGAACGGGCAGTCCTTCCCCGGGAGGAAGAGCAGCTCCGTCTTGCCGAGGTTCAGCTTGAGGTGGTGATCCGTCATCCACACGGATATGTCTGCCAGACATGCAGAGATGCGATTCGCCACCTGGTCATCAGAAGGGGGAAAGGAGAAGATTAATTGTGTGTCGTCTGCATAGCAATGATAGGAGAGACCATGTGAGGTTATGACAGAGCCAAGTGACTTGGTGTATAGCGAGAATAGGAGAGGGCCTAGAACAGAGCCCTGGGGACACCAGTGGTGAGAGCACGTGGTGTGGAGACGGATTCTCGCCACGCCACCTGGTAGGAGCGACCTGTCAGGTAGGACGCAATCCAAGCGTGGGCCGCGCCGGAGATGCCCAACTCGGAGAGGGTGGAGAGGAGGATCTGATGGTTCACAGTATCGAAGGCAGCCGATAGGTCTAGAAGGATGAGAGCAGAGGAGAGAGAGTTAGCTTTAGCAGTGCGGAGCGTCTCCGTGATACAGAGAAGAGCAGTCTCAGTTGAATGACTAGTCTTGAAACCTGACTGATTTGGATCAAGAAGGTCATTCTGAGAGAGATAGCGGGAGAGCTGGCCAAGGACGGCACGTTCAAGAGTTTTGGAGAGAAAAGAAAGAAGGGATACTGGTCTGTAGTTGTTGACATCGGAGGGATCGAGTGTAGGTTTTTTCAGAAGGGGTGCAACTCTCGCTCTCTTGAAGACGGAAGGGACGTAGCCAGCGGTCAGGGATGAGTTGATGAGCGAGGTGAGGTAAGGGAGAAGGTCTCCGGAAATGGTCTGGAGAAGAGAGGAGGGGATAGGGTCAAGCGGGCAGGTTGTTGGGCGGCCGGCCGTCACAAGACGCGCGATTTCATCTGGAGAGAGAGGGGAGAAAGAGGTCAGAGCACAGGGTAGGGCAGTGTGAGCAGAACCAGCGGTGTCGTTTGACTTAGCAAACGAGGATCGGATGTCGTCGACCTTCTTTTCAAAATGGTTGACGAAGTCATCTGCAGAGAGGGAGGAGGGGGGGAGGAGGATTCAGGAGGGAGGAGAAGGTTTCAAAGAGCTTCCTAGGGTTAGAGGCAGATGCTTGGAATTTAGAGTGGTAGAAGGTGGCTTTAGCAGCAGAGAGAGAAGAGGAAAATGTAGAGAGGAGGGAGTGAAAGGATGTCAGGTCCGCAGGGGAGGCGAGTTTTCCTCCATTTCCGCTCGGCTGCCCGGAGCCCTGTTCTGTGAGCTCGCAATGAGTCGTCGAGCCACGGAGCGGGAGGGGAGGACCGAGCCGGCCTGGAGGATAGGGGACATAGAGAGTCAAAGGATGCAGAAAGGGAGGAGAGGAGGGTTGAGGAGGCAGAATCAAGAGATAGGTTGGAGAAGGTTTGAGCAGAGGGAAGAGATGATAGGATGGAAGAGGAGAGAGTAGCGGGGGAGAGAGAGCGAAGGTTGGGACGGCGCGATACCATCCGAATATGGGCAGTGTGGGAAGTGTTGGATGAGAGCGAGAGGGAAAAGGATACAAGGTAGTGGTCGGAGACTTGGAGGGGAGTTGCAATGAGGTTAGTGGAAGAACAGCATCTAGTAAAGATGAGGTCGAGCGTATTTCCTGCCTTGTGAGTAGGGGGGGAAGGTGAGAGGGTGAGGTCAAAAGAGGAGAGGAGTGGAAAGAAGGAGGCAGAGAGGAATGAGTCAAAGGTAGACGTGGGGAGGTTAAAGTCGCCCAGAACTGTGAGAGGTGAGCCGTCCTCAGGAAAGGAGCTTATCAAGGCATCAAGCTCATTGATGAACTCTCCGAGGGAACCTGGAGGGCGATAAATGATAAGGATGTTAAGCTTGAAAGGGCTGGTAACTGTGACAGCATGGAATTCAAAGGAGGCGATAGACAGATGGGTAAGGGGAGAAAGAGAGAATGACCACTTGGGAGAGATGAGGATCCCGGTGCCACCACCCCGCTGACCAGAAGCTCTCGGGGTGTGCGAGAACACGTGGGCAGACGAAGAGAGAGCAGTAGGAGTAGCAGTGTTGTCTGTGGTGATCCATGTTTCCGTCAGTGCCAAGAAGTCGAGGGACTGGAGGGAGGCATAAGCTGAGATGAACTCTGCCTTGTTGGCCGCAGATCGGCAGTTCCAGAGGCTACCGGAGACCTGGAACTCCACGTGGGTCGTGCGCGCTGGGACCACCAGATTAGGGTGGCCGCGGCCACGCGGTGTGGAGCGTTTGTATGGTCTGTGCAGAGAGGAGAGAACAGGGATAGACAGACATGCAAAGGAGATTGGAATGACAAGTGGACTACACGTCTCGAGTGTTCAGAAAGTTAAGCTTACGTAGCAAGAATCTTATTGACTAAAATGATTAAAATGATACAGTACTGCTGAAGTAGGCTAGCTGGCAGAGGCTGTGTTGTTGACTATGTAGGCTAGCTGGCAGTGTCTGCGTTGTTGACACTACACTAATCAAGTCGTTCCGTTGAGTGTAATAGTTTCTACTGTGCTACTGTGCTGCTATTCGGGGCTAGCTGGCTAGCTAGCAGTGTTGATTACGTTACGTTGCGTTAAAAGAACGACAATAGCTGGCTAGCTAACCTAGGAAATCGCTCAAGACTACACAATTATCTTTGATACAAAGACGGCTATGTAGCTAGCTATGTAGCTAGCTACGATCAAACAAATCAAGCCATTGTACTGTAATGAAATGAAATGAAAAATGTGATACTACCTGTGAAGCGAAATGCGACCGGGTTGTTGAGTGAGGAAGTTCAATTCGGTTGCAGTGTCTCCTACGTTAAGGACGACAAATAGCTGGCTAGCTAACCTCGGTAAATTAAGATAATCACTCTAGAACTACACACTCTAAACTACCCAATTATCTTGGATACGAAGACAGCAAAGACAACTATGTAGCTAGCTAACACTACACTAATCAAGTCGTTCAGTTGAGTGTAATAGTTGTGCTGCTAATCGATAGACGGTGGACTAGCTAACGGTGGACGTTAGCTAGCTGGCTAGCTGCGGGGCAGTGTAGACTGCGTTAGGACGACGAAATACGATAATTACGCAATTATCTATGATACAAAGACGGCTATGTAGCTAGCTAAGAAGAAATTGCTAAGATTAGACAAATCAAACCGTTGTACTATAATGAAATGTAATGAAATGTAATACTACCTGCGGACCGAGTGCAGATGCGACCGCTCGCTCCAACCCGGAACTCTCAAACTGTACAGTACATTACAACATGATGATATACTATATACAGTACAACAAGGTGTTATAATATGTACAGTACATTACAACATGATGATATACTATATACAGTACATTACAACATGATGATATATAATATACAGTACATTATAACATGGTGATATACTATATACAGTACATTACAACATGATGATATATAATATACAGTACATTATAACATGGTGATATACTATATACAGTTCATTACAACACGATGATATACTATATACAGTACATTATAACATGATGATATACTATATACAGTACAACATGATGATATACTACATACAGTACAACAAGGTGTTATAATATGTACAGTACATTACAACATGATGATATACTATGTACAGTACATTACAACATGATGATATACTATGTACAGTACATTACAACATGATGATATACTATATACAGTACATTACAACATGATGATATACTATATACAGTTCATTACAACATGATGATATACTATATACAGTACATTACAACATGATGATATACTATATACAGTACATTACAACATGATGATATACTATGTACAGTACATTACAACATGATGATATACTATATACAGTACAACAAGGTGTTATAATATATACAGTACATTATAACATGGTGATATACTATATACAGTTCATTACAACATGATGATATACTATATACAGTTCATTACAACATGATGATATACTATATACATTACAACATGATGATATACTATATACATTACAACATGATGATATACTATATACAGTACATTACAACATGATGATATACTATATACAGTACATTACAACATGATGATATACTATATACAGTACATTATAACATGATGATATACTATATACATTACAACATGATGATATACTATATACATTACAACATGATGATATACTATATACAGTTCATTACAACATGATGATATACTATATACAGTTCATTACAACATGATGATATACTATATACAGTTCATTACAACATGATTATATACTATATACAGTACATTACAACATGATGATATACTATATACAGTACATTACAACATGATTATATACTATATACAGTACATTACAACATGATGATATACTATATGCAGTACAACATGATGATATACTATATACAGTACATTATAACATGATGATATACTATATACAGTTCATTACAACATGATTATATACTATATACAGTACATTACAACATGATGATATACTATATACAGTACATTATAACATGATGATATACTATATACATTACAACATGATGATATACTATATACAGTTCATTACAACATGATGATATACTATATACAGTACATTATAACATGATGATATACTATATACATTAGAACATGATGATATACTATATACATTACAACATGATGATATACTATATACAGTTCATTACAACATGATGATATACTATATACATTACAACATGATGATATACTATATACAGTACATTACAACATGATGATATACTATATACATTACAACATGATGATATAATATATACATTACAACATGATGATATACTATATACAGTACATTACAACATGATGATATAATATATACATTACAACATGATGATATACTATATACATTACAACAAGGTGTTATAATATATACAGTACATTACAACATGATGATATACTATATACAGTTCATTACAACATGATGATATACTATATACAGTACATTACAACATGTTGATATACTATATACATTACAACATGATGATATACTATATACAGTACATTACAACATGATGATATACTATATACAGTACAACATGATGATATACTATATACATTACAACATGATGATATACTATATACATTACAACATGATGATATACTATATACATTACAACAAGGTGTTATAATATATACAGTACATTACAACATGATGATATACTATATACAGTTCATTACAACATGATGATATACTATATACATTACAACATGATGATATACTATATACAGTACATTACAACATGATGATATAATATATACATTACAACATGATGATATACTATATACATTACAACAAGGTGTTATAATATATACAGTACATTACAACATGATGATATACTATATACAGTTCATTACAACATGATGATATACTATATACAGTACATTACAACATGTTGATATACTATATACATTACAACATGATGATATACTATATACAGTACATTACAACATGATGATATACTATATACAGTACAACATGATGATATACTATATACATTACAACATGATGATATACTATATACATTACAACATGATGATATACTATATACATTACAACAAGGTGTTATAATATATACAGTACATTACAACATGATGATATACTATATACAGTTCATTACAACATGATGATATACTATATACAGTACATTACAACATGATGATATACTATATACAGTACAACATGATGATATACTATATACATTACAACATGATGATATACTATATACAGTACAACAAGGTGTTATAATATATACAGTACATTACAACATGATGATATACTATGTACAGTACAACAAGGTGTTATAATATATACAGTACATTACAACATGATGATATACTATATACAGTACATTACAACATGATGATATACTATGTACAGTACAACAAGGTGTTATAATATATACATTACAACATGATAATGTACTATGTACAGTACAACAAGGTGTTATACTATATACAGTACATTACAACATGATGATATACTATGTACAGTACAACAAGGTGTTATAATATGTACAGTACATTACAACATGATGATATACTATATACAGTACATTACAACATGATGATATACTATGTACAGTACAACAAGGTGTTATAATATATACAAGAAGGTGTTATACTATATACAGTACATTACAACATGATGATATACTATGTACAGTACAACAAGGTGTTATAATATGTACAGTACATTACAACATGATGATATACTATATACAGTACAACAAGGTGTTATAATATGTACAGTACATTACAACATGATGATGTACTATGTACAGTACAACAAGGTGTTATAATATATACAGTACATTACAACATGATGATATACTATGTACAGTACAACAAGGTGTTATAATATATACATTACAACATGATAATGTACTATGTACAGTACAACAAGGTGTTATACTATATACAGTACATTACAACATCATGATATACTATGTACAGTACAACAAGGTGTTATAATATATACATTACAACATGATAATGTACTATGTACAGTACAACAAGGTGTTATACTATATACAGTACATTACAACATGATGATATACTATGTACAGTACAACAAGGTGTTATAATATGTACAGTACATTACAACATGATGATATACTATGTACAGTACATTACAACATGATGATATACTATATACAGTACAACAAGGTGTTATAATATATACAGTACATTACAACATGATGATATACTATGTACAGTACAACAAGGTGTTATAATATGTACAGTACATTACAACATGATGATATACTATGTACAGTACATTACAACATGATGATATACTATGTACAGTACATTACAACATGATGATATACTATATACAGTAAAACAAGGTATTATACTACACAGTGCTTATTTTACATTTACCACTGTACTAAATGTTGCTGCTTGGTGTTAGTATTTTCTTTTTCAGATGTTCAAATGTTGCCTGTGTTTTTGTGTGTGTGTGTGTGGGGGGGGGGAGCTGTAGGGAGAACAATAGAGAACAGCAGGGAGGATAAATAACAACAACAACGAAGACAAGTGTTTATGCGTATGACTACTTCCTTGTGACCTCGCCGTGACCTTTTGGTCTGGTGTTCTAATTTAACTGTATATATGAATATGAATATGAATATGTATGTATGACTTGTGTGTGAATAGTATTTTTGTCTTCTCTTGGTGTATTTTTATTTTGTATTTAATATCTTTTGTTGTTCTTCTCTATTACTGTAACTGAAACATCTGCACGCACAAAGTGCTTTCCTGCATCCTGAACCCGCGTCACACAAACACTTCACACACACACATGCATACACACGCACATAAGCCGTAACAAGGTTTCCGCGTGACATCAAAGCGAGAGATACCCATATGAATAATTGAAACGCAAAGCTAACACAACACGTCCATACTCTCCCTTTCTCCCTCTCTCCCCCTTTCTCCATCTCTCTCTGTCTCTCTCTCTCTCCTTTCCCCCCCTCTCTTCTCCCCTTCCTCCCTCCCTCTCTCACTCTCTCTCCCTTCCTCCATCTCTCTCTCTCTCATTTCCGTATCCACCTCTTCTCTCTCTCTCCCTTCCTCCCTCTCTTCTCTCCCTCTCCCTTCCTCCCTCCTTCTCTCCCTCTTCCTTCCTCCCTCTCTTCTCTCCCTCTCCCTTCCTCCCTCTCTTCTCTCCCTCTCCCTTCCTCCCTTTCTTCTCTCGATCTTCATAATAGTCCAACCTTTTCAGCTTGAAAGGCTCAACCTCCTTTCTCATAGTGTTTAATGCAGTGAGGCTATCCCTTGGCTCTGTGCTGAATAGTATTAGACCAACCCTCACCCTGCTGTGGTGACACGCTTCAGGTAGACTCACACACACGCACACCCGCACAAAACGCCTGCACGCAAACACACACACATGCTTACACACCCTGCGATGGAGAAAGCTTCTCTGTGCAGGCCGAATCACCTCCGCTTTGATGTTCCACATCCAAAGAGATGAGGGGGCTAGAGCGGTAAACATGGTTAGTGTGTGTGTGAGTGCGTGAGTATTGCAGCGGAGGTCGAGGTCTCGGTAGCTTGACCTTCACTAGCCTGTTTGGGAGAAACGAGTGTGTCCACTGCAGCTTACCTCCAGTCCTCAACATTACCCAGGAGAAGTTCAGCATTTGCTGGAGGCTATCCATCTAGCTCTGAAAAACAAAACTATAACAACCTCATACCTGGGTTCAGCACACAGCATCACCAATTTCACAGACAAACTCTCTATGAACACAGAGAAAGAGAGACACCATTTGGTGATGGACTCCAATAGAGAGACACCATTTGGTGGTGGACTCCAATAGAGAGACACCATTTGGTGGTGGACTCCAACAGAGAGACACCATTTGGTGGTGGACTCCAATAGAGAGACACCATTTGGTGGTGGACTCCAATAGAGAGACACCATTTGGTGATGGACTCCAATAGAGAGACACCATTTGGTGGTGGACTCCAATAGAGAGACACCATTTGGTGGTGGACTCCAATAGAGAGACACCATTTGGTGATGGACTCCAATAGAGAGACACCATTTGGTGGTGGACTCCAATAGAGAGACACCATTTGGTGGTGGAATCCAATAGAGAGACACCATTTGGTGGTGGACTCCAATAGAGAGACACCATTTGGTGATGGACTCCAATAGAGAGACACCATTTGGTGGTGGACTCCAATAGAGAGACACCATTTGGTGATGGACTCCAATAGAGAGACACCATTTGGTGGTGGACTCCAATAGAGAGACACCATTTGGTGGTGGACTCCAATAGAGAGACAACATGTCCTCCTGTGAGGTGAGGTGAGGTAGAGGTTTCTAGACACCATTTGGTGGTGAGGTGTTGTCTCAACCTGTCTTCCTGTGAGGTGAGGTAGAGGACAGGGGTTTCTAGTGTTGTCTCAACCTGTCTTCCTGTGAGGTGAGGTAGAGTACAGAGGTTTCTAGTGTTGTCTCAACCTGTCCTCCTGTGAGGTGAGGTAGAGGACAGGGGTTTCTAGTTTCTCAACCTGTCCTCCTGTGAGGTGAGGTAGAGGACAGGGGTTTCTAGTTTGGTGATGTGAGGTGACTCAACCTGTCCTCCTGTGAGGTGAGGTAGAGGACAGGGGTTTCTAGTGTTGTCTCAACCTGTCCTCCTGTGAGGTGAGGTAGAGGACAGGGGTTTCTAGTGTCTCAATCTGTCCTCCTGTGAGGTGAGGTAGAGGACAGGGGTTTCTAGTGTTGTCTCAACCTGTCCTCCTGTGAGGTGAGGTAGAGGACAGGGGTTTCTAGTGTTGTCTCAACCTGTCCTCCTGTGAGGTGAGGTAGAGGACAGGGGTTTCTAGTGTTGTCTCAACCTGTCCTCCTGTGAGGTGAGGTAGAGGACAGGGGTTTCTAGTGTCTCAACCTGTCCTCCTGTGAGGTGAGGTAGAGGACAGGGGTTTCTAGTGTCTCAACCTGTCCTCCTGTGAGGTGAGGTAGAGGACAGGGGTTTCTAGTGTCTCAACATGTCCTCCTGTGAGGTGAGGTAGAGGACAGGGGTTTCTAGAGGTTGTCTCAACCTGTCCTCCTGTGAGGTGAGGTAGAGGACAGGGGTTTCTAGTGTCTCAACCTGTCCTCCTGTGAGGTGAGGTAGAGGACAGGGGTTTCTAGTGTTGTCTCAACTTGTCCTCCTGTGAGGTGAGGTAGAGGACAGGGGTTTCTAGTGTCTCAACCTGTCTTCCTGTGAGGTGAGGTAGAGGACAGGGGTTTCTAGTGTTGTCTCAACTTGTCCTCCTATGAGGTGAGGTATAGGACAGGTGTTTCTAGTGTCTCAACCTGTCCTCCTGTGAGGTGAGGTAGAGGACAGGGGTTTCTAGTGTTGTCTCAACCTGTCCTCCTGTGAGGTGAGGTAGAGTACAGGGGTTTCTAGTATCTCAACATGTCCTCCTGTGAGGTGAGGTAGAGGACAGGGGTTTCTAGTGTTGTCTCAACCTGTCCTCCTGTGAGGTGAGGTAGAGGACAGGGGTTTCTAGTGTTGTCTCAACCTGTCCTCCTGTGAGGTGAGGTAGAGGACAGGGGTTTCTAGTGTTGTCTCAACCTGTCCTCCTGTGAGGTGAGGTAGAGGACAGGGGTTTCTAGTGTCTCAACCTGTCCTCCTGTGAGGTGAGGTAGAGCACAGGGGTTTCTAGTGTTGTCTCAACCTGTCCTCCTGTGAGGTGAGGTAGAGGACAGGGGTTTCTAGTGTTGTCTCAACCTGTCCTCCTGTGAGGTGAGGTAGAGGACAGGGGTTTCTAGTGTTGTCTCAACCTGTCCTCCTGTGAGGTGAGGTAGAGGACAGGGGTTTCTAGTGTTGTCTCAACCTGTCCTCCTGTGAGGTGAGGTAGAGGACAGGGGTTTCTAGTGTCTCAATCTGTCCTCCTGTGAGGTGAGGTAGAGGACAGGGGTTTCTAGTGTTGTCTCAACCTGTCCTCCTGTGAGGTGAGGTAGAGGACAGGGGGACAGGGGTTTCTAGTGTTGTCTCAACCTGTCCTCCTGTGAGGTGAGGTAGAGGACAGGGGTTTCTAGTGTTGTCTCAACCTGTCCTCCTGTGAGGTGAGGTAGAGGACAGGGGTTTCTAGTGTCTCAACATGTCCTCCTGTGAGGTGAGGTAGAGGACAGGGGTTTCTAGTGTTGTCTCAACCTGTCCTCCTGTGAGGTGAGGTAGAGGACAGGGGTTTCTAGTGTCTCAACCTGTCCTCCTGTGAGGTGAGGTAGAGGACAGGGGTTTCTAGTGTTGTCTCAACCTGTCCTCCTGTGAGGTGAGGTAGAGGACAGGGGTTTCTAGTGTCTCAACCTGTCCTCCTGTGAGGTGAGGTAGAGGACAGGGGTTTCTAGTGTTGTCTCAACCTGTCCTCCTGTGAGGTGAGGTAGAGGACAGGGGTTTCTAGTGTCTCAACCTGTCCTCCTGTGAGGTGAGGTAGAGGACAGGGGTTTCTAGTGTTGTCTCAACCTGTCCTCCTGTGAGGTGAGGTAGAGGACAGGGTTTCTAGTGTCTCAACCTGTCCTCCTGTGAGGTGAGGTAGAGTACAGGGGTTTCTAGTGTTGTCTCAACCTGTCCTCCTGTGAGGTGAGGTAGAGGACAGGGGTTTCTAGTTTCTCAACCTGTCCTCCTGTGAGGTGAGGTAGAGGACAGGGG
>NC_088413.1:15331743-15396743 GCF_034236695.1 Oncorhynchus nerka | reverse complement strand
TATTGTAACGTTGCTAGTCCACATGTGTATTGCAACGTTGCTAGTCCACATGTGTGTAGTAACGTTGCTAGTCCACATGTGTATAGTAACGTTGCTAGTCCACATGTGTATTGAAACATTGCTAGTCCACATGTGTATAGTAGCGTTGCTAGTCCACATGTGTATTGTAACATTCCTAGTCCACATGTGTATTGTAACATTGCTAGTCCACATGTGTATAGTAACGTTGCTAGTCCACATGTGTATTGTAACATTGCTAGTCCACATGTGTATAGTAACGTTGCTAGTCCACATGTGTGTAGTAACGTTGCTAGTCCACATGTGTATTGTAACATTGCTAGTCCACATGTGTATTGTAACATTGCTAGTCCACATGTGTATAGTAACGTTGCTATTCCACATGTGTGTAGTAACGTTGCTAGTCCACATGTGTATTGTAACATTGCTAGTCCACATGTGTATAGTAACGTTGCTAGTCCACATGTGTGTAGGAACGTTGCTAGTCCACATGTGTATTGTAACGTTGCTAGTCCACATGTGTATTGTAACATTGCTAGTCCACATGTGTATAGTAACGTTGCTAGTCCACATGTGTGTAGTAACGTTGCTAGTCCACATGTGTATTGTAACATTGCTAGTCCACATGTGTATTGTAACATTGCTAGTCCACATGTGTATAGTAACGTTGACATTTGTAAGGTAGACGCTGGGAGTCAGGAAGCAGGTTCAGTGGGAGAGTTGAATAGAACAGGAACAATAAACAATACGTAAACAGGAGTAGCATCGAGACATGGAGACACCAGAGGACTGTACCTATGGGGAGTAATCATGAAGGTGATAGAGTCCAGGTGTGACTGATGATGAGGCGCAGGTGTGTGTAATGAGGGTTGCCAGGTGTACGTAATGAAGGTTGCCAGGTGTGTGTAATGAGGGTTGCCAGGTGTGTGTATTGGGGGTTGCCAGGTGTGTGTAATGAGGGTTGCCAGGTGTGAGTAATGAGGGTTGCCAGATGTGCAAAATGAAGGTTGCCAACTGTGTGTAATGAGGGTTGCCAGGTGTATGTAATGAGGGTTGCCAGGTGTGTGTAATGAGGGTTGCCAGGTGGTGTGTAATGGGGGTTGCCAGGTGTGTGTAATGAGGGTTGCCAGGTGTGTGTAATGAGGGTTGCCAGGTGTGTGTAATGAGGGTTGCCAGGTGTGTGTAATGAGGGTTGCCAGGTCCGGTGGTCAGTAGACCGGTGGTTAGTAGACCGGTGGTCAGTAGACCGGTGGTTAGTGGACCGGTGGTCAGTAGACCGGTGGTTAGTAGACCGGTGGTTAGTAGACCAGTGGTCAGTAGTGGTCAGTAGACCGGTGGTCAGTAGACCGGTGGTTAGTAGACCGGTGGTTAGTAGACCGGTGGTCAGTGGACCGTAGCTAGTAGACCGGTAGTTAGTAGACCGGTGGTCAGTAGACCGGTGGTCAGTGGACCGTAGCTAGTAGACCGGTGGTCAGTAGACCGGTGGTTAGTAGACCGGTGGATAGTAGACCGGTGGTCAGCAGACCAGTGGTTAGTAGACCGGTGGTTAGTAGACCGGTGGTCAGTAGACCGGTGGTTAGTAGACTGGTGGTCAGTAGACCGGTGGTCAGTAGACCGGTGGTTAGTAGACCGGTGGTTAGTAGTGGTCAGTAGACCGGTGGTTAGTAGTGGTCAGTAGACCGGTGGTTAGTAGTGGTTAGTAGACTGGTGGTTAGTAGACCGGTGGTTAGTAGTGGTCAGTAGACCGGTGGTTAGTAGTGGTCAGTAGACCGGTGGTTAGTAGTGGTCAGTAGACCGGTGGTTAGTAGTGGTTAGTAGACCGGTGGTTAGTAGACCTGTGGTCAGTAGTGGTCAGTAGACCGGTGGTTAGTAGACCGGTGGTCAGTAGTGGTCAGTAGACCGGTGGTTAGTAGTGGTCAGTAGACCGGTGGTTAGTAGACCGGTGGTCAGTAGACCGGTGGTTAGTAGACCGGTGGTCAGTAGACCGGTCGTTAGTAGACCGGTGGTCAGTAGACCGTTGGTTAGTAGACCGGTGGTTAGTAGTGGTCAGTAGACCGGTGGTTAGTAGTGGTCAGTAGACCGGTGGTTAGTAGTGGTCAGTAGACCGGTGGTCAGTAGACCGTAGTTAGTAGACCGGTGGTCAGTAAACCGGTGGTTAGTAGACCGATGGTTAGTAGACCGGTGGTCAGTAGACTGGTGGTCAGTAGACCGGTGGTTAGTAGTGGTCAGTAGACCGGTGTTCAGTAGTGGTCAGTAGACCGGTGGTCAGTAGACCGTAGTTAGTAGACCGGTGGTCAGTAAACCGGTGGTTAGTAGACCGATGGTTAGTAGACCGGTGGTCAGTAGACTGGTGGTTAGTAGACCGGTGGTCAGTAGACCGGTGGTCAGTAGACTGGTGGTCAGTAGACCGGTGACATGGAGCGACGGAGAAGAGGACAGGAGTAGACGTGACAGTAGTCCTGGGTTAATAGTGTCACGGTCTTGAGCAGAGAGACTTTTCAGTGTACAGAACCAGACAAAGGAGAGACAGACAGAGCGAGAGAAAAGGACAGAGGGAGGGGGAAAGAGAATGAAAGAAAGTCATGTACATGTGATAATAGAAAGAAGGCAGAGTGAAAGAGTAAGAGAAAGAGAGAGAGAAAGAATATGTTAACGAGAGAGAGAGAGAGAGCAAGGAAGAGAAAGAGAGAGTGAATGTGACAGAGAGACACAGAGGGAGAGAGAAGTGGTAGTGAATGCCAGGTTGCAGATGAGAGGCTCGGAAGCCAGAAGGTAATTTAAACAGGCTTGGCTCTCTCTCAGCCATGACAGCATGTTCCCTTCCAAACAGCCCTCACACACACACACACACACACACACACACACACACACACACACACACACACACACACACACACACACACACACACACACACACACACACACACACACACACACACACACACAAACAAAACCTCACATTCATAACTTTTTCTCAGCTTGTTATAGAGTGCACAGACTGGGTGACTGCAGGAAACACAAATAGTTGTTTACAATGTGAAGAGCGTACTCTCACGTCCCTAATTTGGAGAGATGCTTACCACTACTACTGCACCCTTTCAGTGGATGGAAGGAAACATTGTGAATTTAAATCTGACAGACTGACAGATTGAAAGATGAGGTCTGCGTCCCAAATCCACCCTCTAACCTATCGGCTCTGGTCAATCACTGGGGAATAGCAAATCAAATCTAATCTCATTTATTTGTCACATACACATGGTTAGCAGATGTTAATGCGAGTGTAGCGAAATGCTTGTGCTTCTAGTTCCGACAATGCAGTAATAACCAACAAGTTATCTAACTAACAATTCCAAAAATACTGTCTTATGCACAGTGTAAGGGGATAAGAATATGTACATAAAGATATATGAATGAGTGATGGTACAGAGCAGCATAGGCAAGATACAGTAGATGGTATCGAGTACAGTATATACATATGAGATGAGTATGTAAACAAAGTGGCATAGTTAAAGTGGCTAGTGATACATGTATTACATAAAGATGCAGTAGATGATATAGAGTACAGTATATACATATTCATATGAGATGAATAATGTAGGGTATGTAAACATTATATTAGGTAGCATTGTTTAAAGTGGCTAGTGATATATTTTACATCATTTCCCATCAATTCCCATTATTAAAGTGGCTGGAGTTGAGTCAGTGTGTTGGCAGCGGCCACTCAGTGTTAGTGGTGGCTGTTTAACAGTCTGATGGCCTTGAGATAGAAGCTGTTTTTCAGTCTCTCGGTCCCAGCTTTGATGCACCTGTACTGACCTCGCCTTCTGGATGATAGCGGGGTGAACAGGCAGTGGCTCGGGTGGTTGTTGTCCTTGATGATCTTTATGGCCTTCCTGTAACATCGGGTGGTGTAGGTGTCCTGGAGGGCAGGTAGTTTGCCCCCGGTGATGTGTGTGCAGACCTCACTACCCTCTGGAGAGCCTTACGGTTGTGGGCGGAGCAGTTGCCGTACCAGGCGGTGATACAGCCCGCCAGGATGCTCTCGATTGTGCATCTGTAGAAGTTTGTGAGTGCTTTTGGTGACAAGCCGAATTTCTTCAGCCTCCTGAGGTTGAAGAGGCGCTGCTGCGCCTTCTTCACGATGCTGTCTGTGTGAGTGGACCAATTCAGTTTGTCTGTGATGTGTATGCCGAGGAACTTAAAACTTACTACCCTCTCCACTACTGTTCCATCGATGTGGATAGGGGGGTGTTCCCTCTGCTGTTTCCTGAAGTCAATCATCTCCTTAGTTTTGTTGACGTTGAGTGTGAGGTTATTTTCCTGACACCACACTCCGAGGGCCCTCACCTCCTCCCTGTAGGCCGTCTCGTCGTTGTTGGTAATCAAGCCTACCACTGTTGTGTCGTCCGCAAACTTGATGATTGAGTTGGAGGCGTGCGTGGCCACGCAGTCATGGGTGAACAGGGAGTACAGGAGAGGGCTCAGAACGCACCCTTGTGGGGCCCCAGTGTTGAGGATCAGCGGGGCCAATATTAGGGAATAGGGTGCCATTATAGGGAATAGGATGCCATTATAGGGAATAGTGTGCCATTATAGGGAATAGGATGCCTTTAAAGGGGATAGGGTGCCATCTCTATCCTCCTCTCTATCCTCCTCTATAACCACCTCTCTATCTCTCTATCCTCCTCTCTATCCTCCTCTATATCTCACTATCCTCCTCTATAACCTCCTCTCTATTTCTCTATCCTCCTCTCTATCCTCCTCTATATCTCACTATCCTCCTCTCTATCCTCCTCTATAACCCCCTCTCTATCTCTCTATCCTCCTCTATAATCTCCTCTCTATCTCTCTATCCTCCTCTATAACCTCCTCTCTATCTCACTATCCTCCTCTATAACCTCCTCTCTATCTCTCTATCCTCCTCTATAAACTCCTCTCTAACCTCCTCTCTATCTCTCTATCCTCCTCTATAACCTCCTCTCTAACCTCCTCTCTATCTCTCTATCCTCCTCTATAACCTCCTCTCTATCTCTCCATCCTCCTATATGACCTCCTCTCTAACGTCCTCTCCATCTCTCTATCCTCCTCTCTAACCTCCTCTATTATCTCCTCTCTATCCTCCTCTATAACATCCTCACCAACCTCCTCTCTATCCTCCTCTATAACCTCTTCTCTTTCCTCCTCTCTAACCTCCTCTCTATCCTCCTCTATAACCTCCTCTCTATCCTCCTCTATAACCTCCTCTATATCCTCCTCTATAACCTCCTATCTATTCTCCTCTATAATCTTCTCTCTAACCTCCTCTCGATCCTCCTCTATAACCTCCTCTCTAACCTCCTCTCTAACATCCTCTCTAACCTCCTCTCTATATCTCAAACCTCCTCTCTAACATCATCTCTAACCTCCTCTCTATATATCTAACCTCCTCTCTAACATCCTCTCTAACCTCATCTCTAACATCCTCTATAACCTCCTCTCTATCCTCCTCTATAACGTCCTATTTAACCTCCTCTCTATTATCCTCTCTAACCTCCTCTCTAACCTCCTCTCTATATATCTAACCTCCTCTCTAACATCCTCTCTAACCTCTTCTCTAACATCCTCTCTAACCTCCTCTATAATATCCTCTCTAACCTCCTCTCTATATATATATCCTCCTCTCTAACCTCCTCTCTAACATCCTCTCTAACCTCCTCTCTATATTTTTAACCTTCTCTCTAACATCCTCTCTAACATACTCTCTATATATCTAACCTCTTCTCTAACATCCTCTCTAACCTCCTCTCTAACCTCCTCTATAACCTCCTCTCTATCCTCCTCTATAACGTCCTATTTAACCTCCTCTCTATTATCCTCTCTAACCTCCTCTCTAACCTCCTCTCTATATATCTAACCTCCTCTGTAACATCCTCTCTAACCTCCTCTCTAACATCCTCTCTAACCTCCTCTATAATAGCCTCTCTAACCTCCTCTCTATATATCTATCCTCCTCTCTAACCTCCTCTCTAACATCCTCTCTAACCTCCTCTCTATATTTTTAACCTTCTCTCTAACATCCTCTCTAACCTACTCTCTATCTATCTAACCTCTTCTCTAACATCCTCTCTAACCTCCTCTCTAACCTCCTCTATAACCTCCTCTCCATCCTCCTCTATAACCTCCTCTCTATCCTCCTCTATTTCCTCCTCTCCAACCTCCTCTCTATCCTCCTCTTTAACCTCCTCTCTATTATCCTCTCTAACCCCCTCTCTATATCTCTATCCTCCTCTCTAACATCCTCTCTATCCTCCTCTCTAACATCCTCTCTAACCTCCTCTCTAACATCCTCTCTAACCTCCTCTTTAGATCTCTAACTCTAACCTCCTCTCTAACCGCTCTATCTCTCTAAACTATTCTCTACTGTCCTCTCTAACCTCCTCTCTAAAAACCTCTCTGTCTCTCTAACCTCCTCCCGATCTCTCTAACCTGCTCTCTATCTCTCTATCCCCCTCTATAACCTCATCTCTATCTCTCTATCCTCATCTCTAATCTCCTCTCTATCTCTTTATCCTCCTCTATAACCGCCTCTCTATCTCTCTATACTCATCTCAAACCTCATCTCTATCCTCCTCTATAACCTCCTCTCTATCTCTCTAACTTCCTCTCTAACCTCCTCTCTAACCTCCTCTCTATCTCTCTAAACAACTCTCTATTGTCCTCTATAACCTCCTCTCCAACCTCCTCTCTATCTATCTATCTTCCTCTATAATCTACCTGTCCTCCTCTCTAACCTCCTCTCTAACCTCCTCTCTATCTCTCTAACCACCTCTCTAACCTCCTCTCTATCTCTCTAACCTCCTCTCTATCTCTCTAACCTCCTCTCTAACCTCCTCTCTAGCTCTCTAACCTCCTCTCTAACCTCCTCTCTATCTCTCTATCCTCCTCTCTAACTTCCTCTCTATCTCTCAAACCTCCTCTCTAACCTCCTCTCTAACCTCCTCTCTAACCTCCTCTCCATCTCTCTATCCTCCTCTCTAACCTCCTCTCTATCCTCTCTATCCTCCTCTCTAACCTCCTCTCTAACCTCCTAACCTCCTCTCTAACCTCCTCTCCATCTCTAACCTCCTAACCTCCTCTCCTCATCTCTCTAACCTCCTCTCTAACCTCCTCTCTATCTCTTCTAACCTCCTCTCCTCTCCAACCTCCTCTCTATCTCTCTATCCTCCTCTCTAACCTCCTCTCTCTCTAACCTCCTCTCTAACCTCCTCTCTCTCTATCCTCCTCTAACCTCCTCCTCTCTAATCCTCTCTAACCTCCTCTATCTTTCTAACCTCCTCTCTAACCTCCTCTCTATCTCTCTATCCTCCCTCCTCTAACCTCCTCTCTAACCTCCTCTCTCTCTCTAACCTCCTCTCTCTAACCTCCTCTCTAACCTCCTCTCTATCTTTCTAACCTCCTCTCTAACCTCCTCTCTATCTCTCCTCTCTAACCTCCTCCTCTCTAACCTCCTCTCTAACCTCCTCTCTCCTCTCTATCCTCCTCTCTAACCTCCTCTCTAAACCTCCTCCTCCTCTAACCTCCTCTCTAACCTCCTCATCTCTCTAACCTCCTCTCTAACCTCCTCTCTATCTCTTCCTCCTCTCTAACCTCCTCTTTCTAACCTCCTCTCTAACCTCCTCTCTATCCTCCTCTCTAACCTCCTCTCTATCTCTCTATCCTCCTCTCTAACCTCCTCTCCATCTCTCAAACCTCCTCTCTAACCTCCTCTCTATCCTCCTCTCTAACCTCCTCTCCATCTCTCTAACCTCCTCTCTAACCTCCTCTCTATCTTTCTAACCTCCTCTCTAACCTCCTCTCTATCTCTCTATCCTCCTCTCTAACCTCCTCTCTATCTTCCTCTCTAACCTCCTCTCTATCCTCCTCTCTAACCTCCTCTCCATCTCTCTAACCTCCTCTCTAACCTCCTCCTCCTCTCTCTAACCTCCTCTCTCCTCCTCTCTAACCTCCTCTCTATCCTCCTCTCTAACCTCCTCTCTAACCTCCTCTCTATCCTCCTCTCTAACCTCCTCTCCATCTCTCTAACCTCCTCTCTAACCTCCTCTCTATCTTTCTAACCTCCTCTCTAATCTCCTCTCTATCTCTCTATCCTCCTCTCTAACCTCCTCTCTATCTTTCTAACCTCCTCTCTAACCTCCTCTCTATCCTCCTCTCTAACCTCCTCTCTATCTCTCAAACCTCCTCTCTAACCTCCTCTCTAACCTCCTCTCTATCCTCCTCTCTCTAACCTCCCTCTCCATCCTCTCTAACCTCCTCTCTAACCTCCTCTCTATCTCTCTAACCTCCTCTCTAACCTCCTCTCTATCTCTCTATCCTCCTCTCTAACCTCCTCTCTAACCTCCTCTCTATCCTCCTCTCTAACCTCCTCTCCATCTCTCAAACCTCCTCTCTAACCTCCTCTCTAACCTCCTCTCTATCCTCCTCTCTATCCTCCTCTCCATCTATCTAACCTCCTCTCTAACCTCCTCTCTATATTTCTAACCTCCTCTCTAACCTCCTCTCTATCTCTCTAACCTCCTCTCTAACCTCCTCTCTATCTCTCTATCCTCCTCTCTATCCTCCCTTAACTTCCACTTTGGCTGACCTCAGTTTCATTTATTCATCCTCTCTAGTTGCATTCAGAGCAGATCTCATGTCCTCCTTAATACCCTTCTCTCTCCTCTCACCATAATGTCATCTGGGAAACTGTGAAAGGATTCATGTCTGCTCTTTCTTTAATCTCTCTCTCTCTTCACTCACTTTCACTCACCCTTTACTTTTACTTTGCACCCATCAGTTTTTATACATAGCCCCTCCCCCCCACACACACACACACACTGAGATGCAGACAAACACACACACACACACACACACACACACACACACACACACACACACACACACACACACACACACAAGATGCAGACATGCACACACACACAAACACACACACACACAAACACACACACACACAGAGATGCATACAAACACACACACACACACAGATGCATACAAACACACACACACACAAACATACACACACACGCACACATCCTCCCTATCCTCTCTCAGACACAGGGCTTCAGGCTTAAAGACTTCTCTTCATGGTGGTGAGAACTGTGCCTTCACACTCCCCTCATAGTGGTGTGTGTGTGTGTGTGTGGGGGGGGTCTATCCAGGTTGCTGATTAAAACATTGAGTTCATCCATAAATTATGCATCGCCTCTCGTCCACAATTTTACGTTTCCCTGAACAAATAACGCACAGGGCTGCATCCTAAAACACACCATATTCCCTACATAGTGCACTACTTTTGACCAGCGCTCACAAGGGAATAGTGTGCCTTTTTGGGACTAAGACCATCAGTAATGCGTTAGTGTTGGACTACAAGGTTGATTAAACTCCGGCCCAAAACACATGGACACCATCGCCATGGAGATGGATTTCAGCATTATGAAGCCTGGTTGGTTGGAACACTACAGCATACCAAATACACTGTCTGTCTGTCTGTCTGTCTGTCTGTCTGTCTGTCTGTCTGTCTGTCTGTCTGTCTGTCTGTCTGTCTGTCTGTCTGTCTGTCTGTCTGTCTGTCTGTCTGTCTGTCTGTCTGTCTGTCTGTCTGTCTGTCTGTCTGATGAATCATTTGTTATGCTAAACTCACACCACCTGTATTTCACTTTATACTTAAGAACCTGTTAATATTTAAAGGCTGTGGGGAGAGAGCTCTATTAAATAACGGAAAAGCTTAAAAAATACAACAAGGACTAATATAAAATTACTCATGAAAAAATACAATCCTCTCTCTGCCAACAGTTTCTGAGTGAAATCATTATTTTAACAGGATGTTTTTGGTGGGGGGGGATCATACTCAACACAATGTCATTTTCAGAACACTCACTTTCTCACGGAGGAATCTGCATGGTACGGAAGAACAAAGTCAATTTCACTTTAGCTCAATCCCCATAGAGTCTTCAAAAAATATTTCAAATGGTAAACCTCCCAGAGTCTAAGCTCTCTCTCTCTCTCTCTCTCTCTCTCTCTCTCTCTCTCTCTCTCTCTCTCTCTCTCTCTCTCTCTCTCTCTCTGTCTCTCTCTCTCTCTCTCAAGGTCAATCTCTCTCAATTCTCTCTCTCTCTCAAAGTCTCTGAACAGTCATTACACATCAGAAGTCTTCAATTTCAATTCAATTCAATTCAAGGGGCTTTATTGGCATGGGAAAGGTTTCATGTGTTAACATTGCCAAAGCAAGTGAGATAGTAGACAACATACAAAGTGAATATATAAAGTGAAAAACAACAAATATTAACAGTAAACATTACACATACAGAAAACATGTTTCAAAACAGTAAAGACATTACAAATGTCATATTATATATATATATACAATGTACAAATAGTTAAAGGACACAAGATAAAATGAATAAGCATAAATATGGGTTGTATTTACAATGGTGTTTGTTCTTCACTGGTTGCCCTTTTCTTGTGGCAACAGGTCCCAAATATTGCTGCTGTGATGGCACACTGTGGAATTTCACCCAAGATATGGGAGTTTTCAAAATTGGATTTGTTTTCGAATTCTTTGTGGATCTGTGTAATCTGGGGAAATATGTCTCTCTAATATGGTCATACATTGGGCAGGAGGTTAGGAAGTGCAGCTCAGTTTCCACCTCATTTTGTGGGCAGTGAGCACATAGCCTGTCTTCTCTTGAGAGCCATGTCTGCCTACGGCGGCCTTTCTCAATAGCAAGGCTATGCTCACTGAGTCTGTACATAGTCAAAGCTTTCCTTAATTTTGGGTCAGTCACAGTGGTCAGGTATTCTGCCGCTGTGTACTCTCTGTGTAGGGCCAAATAGCATTCTAGTTTGCTCTGTTTTTTTGTTAATTCTTTCCAATGTGTTAAGTAATTATCTTTTTGTTTTCTCATGATTTGGTTGGGTCTAATTGTGCTGTTGTCCTGGGGCTCTGTAGGGTGTGTTTGTGTTTGTGAACAGAGCCCCAGGACCAGCTTGCTTAGGGGACTCTTCTCCAGGTTCATCTCTCTCTCTCTCTCTGTCTCTGTCTCTCTCTCTCTCTCTCTCTCTGTCTCTGTCTCTGTCTCTGTCTCTCTCTCTCTCTCTCTCTCTCTCTCTCTCTCTGTCTCTGTCTCTGTCTCTGTCTCTCTCTCTGTCTCCCTCTCTCTCTCTCTCTCTCTCTCTCTCTCTCTCTCTCTCTCTCTGTCTCTGTCTCTGTCTCTGTGTGCCCCGGTAATAGCTACAAAGTTTCTTTAGAGTGGGACCCAAGCCAATTTCACTTTAGCTCAATCCCCGTTCTACCATTTGCATGATGAGCCACAGGTAGTATAGTCTTTAAAAACATTTCAAATGGTAAACCTCCCAGAGTCTAAGCTCTCTACTCTCCTTCTCTCTCTCTCTCTCTCTCTCTCTCTCTCTCTCTCTCTCTCTCTCTCTCTCTGTCTCGCTCTCTCTCCCTCTGTCTCTCTCTCCCCTTCTCTCTCTCTCTCTCTCTCTCTCTCTCTCTTTCTCTCTTTCTCTCTCCCCTTCTCTCTCTCTCTCTCACTCTCTCAGTGGAAGTAACTACGGTGGTAGAACAGGATCATCAGTGGAGCTGTTTGGCTAAGTGCCATGTCATCACACGGTGCTGTGCTGCGCCGTAACCCTCGTCAGTAAAGTAGTCCCTCAGCTTCACCCTCCCACTGTTGCCAAGGCAACAGCAGTTACGCCAGCGTGGTGGCAGAGGCTAAATTACAGAGGAGGGAGTAGAAGCAGAGAGAGGGAGCACTTAGAGAGGAGAGAGAAGCGGAGCAGGGTAGAGAAAGGGATTGGGGAGGAGGAGAGAGGGATGGAGAAATGGGAAAGGGGGGTTGAGTGAGGGACGTTTTGGGGGAAGAGGGGAGAGTCAGGGTTGGGGGGAGGTTGAGGGAGGGTTTGGAGGAAAGAGGGGAGAAAATTCTGACACATTAGGTGAAAATAAAAAATATAACCTTTTCAAGAGTAGCTGGATAGAAGTCAGTCAATGATGGGAAATGTACATTTTTATGTGAAAGCTCAGTGGTAAACCAAACTCAATAACCCTCAAGACACAAACAACGCCATACATCACAACAAAACACAAGGTTTTGGGAATATCCTAATAACTTTAGACAGCGCTACTGATTCCTTCAGTGTCAAGACAATAACAATCAGATGGGAAAGAGATGGGAAAGAAAGAAAGAAAGAAAGAAAGAAAGAAAGAAAGAAAGAAAGAAAGAAAGAAAGAAAGAAAGAAAGAAAGAAAGAAAGAAAGAAAGAAAGAAAGAAAGAAAGAAAGGAGAGAAATGGAGAGAAATGCCACAGTTGGGCTCTTTCTAAATTGCTGTAGTTAGTTCAGGTACAAGTTTGTTATGGATGTCTTCACCTCCTCACGTCTCTCTTCTTCTCCGTGTGTGTGTGTGTGTGTGTGTGTGTGTGTGTTACTTCTGCCCTCAAGCAATGCTATTCCGCCAGAGGCCTAAACATCAAGGTAGTGTGATATTATCATCTTACTATTAGAAGACCGTGTGTGTGTGTGTGTGTGTGTGTGTGTGTGTGTGTGTGTGTGTGTGTGTGTACCTGCGTGTTACTATATAAAGTCCCTGTGGGTTTCCAAGCTGAAATTAGCAGTGAGGAAGCCAAGGATGTCAAATGACATACGAATTGATCCCAAACTAAGATATCAGTCATGTCTCATAACATGCATCAGAGGAGGGGATAACCCACAGCAGAGGAAGGGATAACCCGCAGCAGAGGAAGGGATAACCTGCAGCAGAGGAGGGGATAACCTGCAGCAGAGGAAGGGATAACCTGCAGCAGAGGAAGGGATAACCTGCAGCAGAGGAGGGGATAACCTGCAGCAGAGGAAGGGATAACCTGCAGCAGAGGAAGGGATAACCTGCAGCAGAGGAAGGGATAACCTGCAGCAGAGGAAGGGATAACCTGCAGCAGAGGAAGGGATAACCTGCAGCAGAGGAAGGGATAACCTGCAGCAGAGGAAGGGATAACCTGCAGCAGAGGAAGGGATAACCTGCAGCAGAGGAAGGGATAACCTGCAGCAGAGGAAGGGATAACCTGCAGCAGAGGAAGGGATAACCTGCAGCAGAGGAAGGGATAACCTGCAGCAGAGGAAGGGATAACCTGCAGCAGAGGAAGGGATAACCTGCAGCAGAGGAAGGGATAACCTGCAGAAGAGGAAGGGATAACCTGCAGCAGAGGGAGGGATAACCTGCAGCAGAGGAAGGGATAACCTGCAGCAGAGAAAGGGATAACCTGCAGCAGAGGAGGGGATAACCTGCAGAAGAGGAAGGGATAACCTGCAGCAGAGGAAGGGATAACCTGCAGCAGAGGAAGGGATAACCTGCAGCAGAGGAAGGGATAACCTGCAGCAGAGGAAGGGATAACCTACAGCAGAGGAGGGGATAACCTGCAGCAGATGAAGGGATAACCTACAGCAGAGGAGGGGATAACCTGCAGCAGAGGAAGGGATAACCTGCAGCAGAGGAAGGGATAACCTGCAGCAGAGGAGGGGATAACCTGCAGCAGAGGAAGGGATAACCTGCAGCAGAGGAAGGGATAACCTGCAGCAGAGGAGGGGATAACCTGCAGCAGAGGAAGGGATAACCTACAGCAGAGGAAGGGATAACCTGCAGCAGATGAAGGGATAACCTGCAGCAGATGAAGGGATAACCTGCAGCAGAGGAAGGGATAACCTGCAGCAGAGGAAGGGATAACCTGCAGCAGAGGAAAGGCAGATGTGTAGGTGTCGTGGGAAAGAGACAAGGCATTAGCAAACATAACATGTCACCTGGATTATTGGACCATCTACCATCCAGGTCACATGGTGGAAGCAAGGAAACACTGACAGGGGAAGACGCTGTCTTTACCTTAAAGAATATATCTGGGAATCGTTTTTCAGAAAACATGGCCGCCTCAATTTGTTTTGATAAAACAGCAGAGAGATGAGCGATGGACCTGAGAAAAGTATGTTATAATTGAATTCAATAAATCTAGGTGAAGAATGTTATGACTGTCGAACAGATTCCCAGATTTAATTGTAGACGTACACCACTGTTCAAATGTTTGGGTCACTTGTTTTTTTTTGTCTTTAAAATAACATCCAATTGATCAGAAATACAGTGTAGACATCGTTAATGTTAAAATAACTATTGTAGCTGGAAACTGCTGATTTTGAATGGAATATCTACATAGGCATACAGAGGACCATTATCAGAAACCATCACTCCTGTGTTCCAATGGCACGTTGTGTTAGCTAATCCAAGTTTATCATTTTAAAAGGCTAATTGATCATTAGAAAACCTTTTTGCAATTATGTTAGCACAGCTGAAAACTGTTGTTCTGATTAAAGAAGCAATAAATCTGGCCTTCTTTAGACTAGTTGAGTATCTGGAGAATCAGCATTTGTGGGTTCGATTACAGGCTCAAAATGGCCAGAAACAAAGACCTTTCTTCTGAAACTCGTCAGTAAGTTCTGAGAAATGAAGGCTCTTCCATGTGAGAAATTGCCAAGAAAGTGAAGATCTCGTACAACCCTGTGTACTTCTCCCTTCACAGAACAGAGAAAACTGGCTCTAACTCTAACTGGCTCAGTGCACAACTGAGCAAGAGGACAAGTACATTGGAGTGTCTAGTTTTAGAAACAGACCCCTCACAAGTCCTCAACTGGCAGCTTCATTAAACAGTTTCTGCAAAACACCAGTCTCAACGTCAACAGTGAAGAGGTGACTCCTGGATGCTGGTCTTGTAGGCAGAGTTGCAAAGAAAAAGCCGTACCTCAGACTGGCCAATAACAAGAAACGATTCAGATGGGAAAAATAACACAGACACTGGCCAGAGGAACTGGGCCCTGGTCAAATACCACCCTATTCCCCTATGGGCCCTGGTCAAATAACACCCTATTCCCCTCTGGGCCCTGGTAACATAACACCCTATACCGCTATGGGCCCTGGTCAAATACCACCCTATTCCCCTCTGGGCCCTGGTCAAATACCACCCTATTCCCCTCTGGGCCCTGGTCAAATACCACCCTTTTCCCCTATGGGCCCTGGTAACATAACACCCTATTCCCCTCTGGGCCCTGGTAACATAACACCCTATTCCCCTCTGGGCCCTGGTCAAATAACACCCTATTCCCCTATGGGCCCTGGTAACATAACACCCTATTCCCCTCTGGGCCCTGGTAACATAACACCCTATTCCCCTCTGGGCCCTGGTCAAATAACACCCTATTCCCCTATGGGCCCTGGTAACATAACACCCTATTCCCCTATGGGCCCTGGTCAAATACCACCCTATTCACCTATGGGCCCTGGTCAAATAACACCCTATTCCCCTATGGGCCCTGGTAACATAACACCCTATTCCCCTCTGGGCCCTGGTCAAATACCACCCTATTCCCCTATGGGCCCTGGTAACATAACACCCTATTCCCCTCTGGGCCCTGGTCAAATAACACCCTATACCGCTATGGGCCCTGGTAACATAACACCCTATTCCCCTCTGGGCCCTGGTCAAATAACACCCTATTCCCCTATGGGCCCTGGTCAAATACCACCCTATTCCCCTATGGGCCCTGGTAACATAACACCCTATACCGCTATGGGCCCTGGTCAAATACCACCCTATTCCCCTATGGGCCCTGGTAACATAACACCCTATTCACCTCTGGGCCCTGGTCAAATACCACCCTATTCCTCAATGGGCCCTGTTCAAATAACACCCTATACCGCTATGGGCCCTGGTTACATAGAACCCTGTTCCCCTCTGGGCCCTGGTAACATAACACCCTATTCCTCTATGGGCCCTGGTCAAACGTAGTGCACTATGGAGGGAACAGGTTCCATTTCAGTATTAGGGGACTGTGTTGGGTAATGGAAGGATCCGTGTTTGGGTAGGTATTTCAGTATTAGGGGACTGTGTTGGGTAATGGAAGGATCAGTGTTTGGGTAGGTATTTCAGTATTAGGGGACTGTGTTGGGTAATGGAAGGATTAGTGTTTGGGTAGGTATTTCAGTATCAGGGGACTGTGTTGGGTAATGGAAGGATCAGTGTTTGGGTAGGTATTTCATTATCAGGGAACTGTGTTGGGTAATGGAAGGATTAGTGTTTGGGTAGGTATTTCAGTATCAGGGGACTGTGTTGGGTAATGGAAGGATCAGTGTTTGGATAGGTATTTCAGTATCAGTGGACTGTGTTGGGTAATGGAAGGATCAGTGTTTGGGTAGGTATTTCAGTATTAGGGGACTGTGTTGGGTATGGGAAGGATCAGTGTTTGGGTAGGTATTTCAGTATCAGGGGACTGTGTTGGGTAATGGAAGGATCCGTGTTTGGGTAGGTATTTCAGTATTAGGGGACTGTGTTGGGTAATGGAAGGATCAGTGTTTGGGTAGGTGAGTCACATAACGCAGCTACTGGGGTCTGAGAGCTCACATTTGTTTAATCTTAAATGTTGTACATACACACACGACACACACACACACATATACAATCTGTCTGAGGATCACATTGTCAGATGGAAGAAGGGAGCAGGCAGGCAAGGCTCTAGGGAGCCACCATGTGATGACAAATATTTAAATCTGAGAGGAATAAGGTTCCGTCATTATTCTGTCTAAACCAAATCAGCTCCCCGTCACTGCTGATGGAGTCAGACGATACAAAGCCAGGAGAGAGCTGGGGTTTGTGGGAAACAAAGAAATATAAGATAGGAGAGGAGAGGTGTGGAGGAGTGCAGGAGGAGAGGTGTGGAGGAGTGCAGGAGGAGATGTGTGGAGGAGAGCAGGAGGAGAGGCGTGGAGGAGAGCAGGAGGAGAGGCGTGGAGGAGAGCAGGAGGAGAGGCGTGGAGGAGAGCAGGAGGAGAGGTGTGGAGGAGAGGCGTGGAGGAGCGCGGGAGGAGAGGCGTGGAGGAGAGCAGGAGGAGAGGCGTGGAGGAGAGCAGGAGGAGAGGCGTGGAGGAGCGCAGGAGGAGAGGCGTGGAGGAGAGCAGGAGGAGAGGCGTGGAGGAGAGCAGGAGGAGAGGCGTGGAGGAGAGGCGTGGAGGAGACCAGGAGGAGAGGCGTGGACGAGAGGCGTGGAGTAGAGCAGGAGGAGAGGCGTGGAGGAGCGCAGGAGGAGAGGCGTGGAGGAGAGCAGGAGGAGAGGCGTGGAGGAGAGGCATGGAGGAGAGGCGTGGAGGAGAGCAGGAGGAGAGGCGTGGAGGAGAGGCGTGGAGGAGAGGCGTGGAGGAGAGGCATGGAGGAGAGGCGTGGAGGAGAGCAGGAGGAGAGGCGTGGAGGAGAGCAGGAGGAGAGGCGTGGAGGAGAGGCGTGGAGGAAAGGCGTGGAGGAGAGCAGGAGGAGAGGCGTGGAGGAGAGCAGGAGGAGAGGCGTGGAGGAGAGCAGGAGGAGAGGCATGGAGGAGAGCAGTAGGAGAGGCATGGAGGAGAGCAGGAGGAGAGGCGTGGAGGAGAGCAGGAGGAGAGGCGTGGAGGAGAGCAGGAGGAGAGGCATGGAGGAGAGCAGGAGGAGAGGCGTGGAGGAGAGCAGGAGGAGAGGCGTGGAGGAGAGCAGGAGGAGAGGCATGGAGGAGAGCAGGAGGAGAGGCGTGGAGGAGAGCAGGAGGAGAGGCATGGAGGAGAGCAGGAGGAGAGGCGTGGAGGAGAGCAGGAGGAGAGGCATGGAGGAGAGCAGGAGGAGAGGTGTGGAGGAGAGCAGGAGGAGAGGCGTGGAGGAGAGACGTGGAGGAAAGGCGTGGAGTAGAGCAGGAGGAGAGGCGTGGAGGAGAGCAGGAGGAGAGGCGTGGAGGAGAGGCGTGGAGGAAAGGCGTGGAGTAGAGCAGGAGGAGAGGCGTGGAGGAGAGGCGTGGAGGAGAGGCGTGGAGGAGAGGCGTGGAGTAGAGCAGGAGGAGGGGCGTGGAGGAGACCAGGAGGAGAGGCGTGGAGGAGAGCAGGAGGAGAGATGGTGGAGGGGAGAGTTGAGGAGTAGGAGGAGAGGGGTGGAGGGGAGAGTTGGGGAGTAGGAGGAGAGGGGTGGAGGGGAGAGTTGAGGAGTAGGAGGAGAGGGGAAGCAGGTAACCTAATGGTTAGAGCGTTGAACTAGTATCCGGAAGGTTGCAAGTTCAAATCCCCGAGCTGACAAGGTACAAATCTGTGGTTCTGCCCCTGAACAAGGCAGTTAACCCACTGTTCCTAGGCCGTCATTGTAAATAAGAATTTGTTCTTAACTGACTTGCCTAGTTAAATAAAGGTGAAAAAGAGATGTGTTTTATCATAGTTTTGATGTCTTCACTATTATTCTTCAATGTAGAAAATAGTAAAATTAAAGACAACCCCTTTGAATGAGTCGGTGTGTCCAAACTTTGGACTGGTACTGTATTTATATATATAGTGTATTCTAGTCAACCTGATATAACTAGTACTGTATTTATATATATAGTGTATTCTAGTCAACCTGATATAACTGCTACTGTATTTATATATATAGTGTATTCTAGTCAACCTGATATAACTAGTACTGTATTTATATATATAGTGTATTCTAGTCAACCTAATATAACTAGTACTGCATTTATATATATAGTGTATTCTAGTCAACCTGATATAACTGCTACTGTATTTATATAAATAGTGTATTCTAGTCAAGGCTCATCTGATATACCTGCTACTGTATTTATATATATAGTTTATTCTAGTCAACCTGATATAACTAGTACTGTATTCTGTATTTATATATATAGTGTATTCTAGTCAACCTGATATAACTAGTACTGTATTTATATATATAGTGTATTCTAGTCAAGGCTCATCTGATATAACTGCTACTGTATTTATATATATAGTGTATTCTAGTCAACCTGATATAACTGCTGCTGTATTTATATATATAGTGTATTCTAGTCAACCTGATATAACTGGTACTGTATTTATATATATAGTGTATTCTAGTCAAGGCTCACCTGATATAACTAGTACTGTATTTATATATATAGTGTATTCTAGTCAAGGCTCATCTGATATAACTCTAGTCAAGGCTAGTTTATTCTATCTGATATAACTGCTACTGTATTTATATATATAGTGTATTCTAGTCAACCTGATATAACTGCTACTGTATTTATATATATAGTGTATTCTAGTCAACCTGATATAACTGCTACTGTATTTATATATATAGTGTATTCTAGTCAACCTGATATAACTGCTACTGTATTTATATATATAGTTTATTCTAGTCAACCTGATATAACTGCTACTGTATTTATATATATAGTTTATTCTAGTCAACCTGATATAACTGCTACTGTATTTATATATATAGTTTATTCTAGTCAACCTGATATAACTGATACTGTATTTATATATATAGTGTATTCTAGTCAACCTGATATAACTAGTACTGTATTTATATATATAGTGTATTCTAGTCAAGGCTCACCTGATATAACTAGTACTGTATTTATATATATAGTTTATTCTAGTCAACCTGATATAACTGATACTGTATTTATATATATAGTGTATTCTAGTCAACCTGATATAACTGCTACTGTATTTATATATATAGTTTATTCTAGTCAACCTGATATAACTGCTACTGTATTTATATATATAGTGTATTCTAGTCAACCTGATATAACTGCTACTGTATTTATATATATAGTGTATTCTAGTCAACCTGATATAACTGATACTGTATTTATATATATAGTGTATTCTAGTCAAGGCTCACCTGATATACCTGCTACTGTATTTATATATATAGTGTATTCTAGTCAACCTGATATAACTGCTACTGTATTTATATATATAGTGTATTCTAGTCAACCTGATATAACTGCTACTGTATTTATATATATAGTGTATTCTAGTCAACCTGATATAACTGCTACTGTATTTATATATATAGTGTATTCTAGTCAACCTGATATAACCTCTACTGTATTTATATATATAGTGTATTCTAGTCAACCTGATATAACCTCTACTGTATTTATATATATAGTTTATTCTAGTCAACCTGATATAACCTCTACTGTATTTATATATATAGTGTATTCTAGTCAACCTGATATAACTGCTACTGTATTTATATATATAGTTTATTCTAGTCAACCTGATATAACCTCTACTGTATTTATATATATAGTGTATTCTAGTCAACCTGATATAACTGGTACTGTATTTATATATATAGTGTATTCTAGTCAAGGCTCACCTGATATACCTGCTACTGTATTTATATATATAGTGTATTCTAGTCAAGGCTCACCTGATATACCTGCTGTCTTACACACCTGTCCAGTCCACATACTGTCCACACTGTCTATACACACCATTCCCATACATATAGATGTATATTCCAGACTTCCTGCATTTCTATCCGTGTTGTTAGGTGCTTGTGTATTCTTCACACAGCTCATTCTCATATGTCTACTACTGTACAATGGCTTTTAGTTCCCCTGTTTATACACAATGCATATGTTCTATGTACTAGATTTGTGACAGATCACCTGTCTACTGCAATATATGTCATTGTCTGTATATCTTGTGTCAAGTCATTTGGATTACTGTTAGTTACATTTCTATATTTTCTTATTTTTTTATTTTTAAATTACTCTTTGTGTACATGTTTGACATTTTTCTGATTTTTTAGGAGCGAGTAACGTAAGCATTTCTCAGCACTCGCTATAACATCTGCTACACTGCTAAACTTTGTACGATGCCGATACACTTTGATTTGATTTGTGACGTCACAATGGAATCCTGTGTTTTCATGTGACAAATCTTTTTTCATCATGTGTGATGTCACATTAGAACTTTAGCCAGCGTTCTGACATTTGTGAAGGACTATAGTGAGGTCACGGTGAGAAAAAGGTGTCTGATATATTTACAAACTGTTAGCTTCTCCTGTCGATCTCACAATCCAGTTTGGTTTTGTTCTAAAGCTTTTCTACTGACACCAGAATGATGAAATATGAGGAAACATCATATTAAAATGGGTAGGGTGGTCTAATCAAATCATGCCACGTTCACAACAACACTGATTCTTCTCTGTTCATTATATGGAACAGAAAGAGACAATGGAAGAAGAGTTAAATAAATTGGAAGGAAAGTGTCCTCTACCTGGTAACAGAACATTTGGTAATCAAAAAACAAAATGGATAATTCACCATAGTGAGAACTGTGAAAGACACACACACACACACACACACACACACACACACACACAGACACACACACACACACACACACACACACACACACACACACACACACACACACACACACACACACACACACGCACACACACACACACACACACACACACACACACGCACGCACGCACGCACGCACGCACGCACGCACGCACACACACACACACACACACACACCACACACACACACACACACACACACACACACACACACACACACACACACACACACACACACACACACACACACACACACACACACACACACACACACAGTGTGACAGGCAATAATTAAGTCATCAAAATAACTACCAGTATCAGAGATAGGGGAAATGAAGAGATTGGACAATCTGTCAATATGAAAAGTTCTATGTATCAAAGCCTTGCAGGTAAACAAGATAGCAAAATGACAAGCATTCTCCTCTCACACACACACTCCACACACCGACACACACACTCACTCCCACACACACACCCCCACACCGTCTCCTCTATGTTAACCAGGCCTCACTATCTTCTGTGCTTTAGCCCTGAGGCTCAGTGTGATATCAACAGGGATAGAATGAGGATCTCATTTTAGTTCCTTTAAATTAGTAACTTTGTTGTGTTCCTCCCCAATGGCCCTGTGAGCCACGACAGAAGTCTGCTCATCAACTATTCATCATGTTTGGTGTAGGTACAACACTTGATGCCAAAGTCTGTAGGTGTATGTGTGTGTGTGCCTGTGTGTGTGTGTGTCTGTGTGTGTGTGTGTGTCTGTGTGTGTTTCAAAGACAATGCAGTACCTTGAATCCTAACTGAGGAGTGTAGACACTATAAGTCTGCAATGACACCATTGTGACCATTTGTGTTCCTCCCCAATGGCCCTGTAAGCCACGACAGGCTATGTGCTCACTGCCCACAACATGAGGTGGAAACAGTCATAGAACCCATTGCCCTTTATGGTTTTGAGGTCTGGGGTCCACTCACCAATCAAGAATTTACAAAATGGGACAAACACCAAATTGAGACTCTGCATGCAGAATTCTGCAAAAATATCCTCTGTGTACCACGTAAAACACCAAATAATGCATGCAGAGCAGAATTAGGCCGATACCCACTAATTATCAAAATACAGAAAAGAGCTGTTAAATTCTTCAACCACCTAAAAGGAAGCGATTCCCAAACCTTCCATAACAAAGCCATCACCTGCAGAGAGATGAACCTGGAGAAGAGTCCCCTAAGCAAGCTGGTCCTGGAGCTCTGTTCACAAACACAAACAGACCCCACAGAGCCCCAGGACAGCAGCACAATTAGACCTAACCAAACCAAACAGAGCAAACTAGAATGCTATTTGGCCCTAAACAGAGAGTACACAGTGGCAGAATACCTGACCACTGTGACTGACCCATACTTAAGGAAAGCTTTGACTATGTACAGACTCGGTGAGCATAGCCTTGCTATTGAGAAAGGCCGCCGTAGGCAGACATGGCTCTCAAGAGAAGACAGGCTATGTGCTCACTGCCCACAAAATGAGGTGGAAACTGAGCTGCACTTCCTAACCTCCTGCCAAATATATGACTATATTAGAGACACATATTTCCCTCAGATTACACAGATCCACAAAGAATTCCAAAACAAATCCATCTACTGGGTGAAATACCTCAGTGTGTCATTACAGCAGCAAGATTTGTGACCTTTTGCCACAAGAAAAGGGCAACCAGTGAAGAACCAACACCATTGTAAATACAACCCACATTTATGTTTATTTATTTTCCCTTTTGTACTTTAACCATTTTTACATCGTTACAACACTGTATATATATATAATATACATTGGAAATGTCTTTATTGTTTTGGAACATCTGTATGTGTAACGTTTACTATTCATTTGTATTTGTTTATTTAACTTTTGTTTATTATCTACCTCACTTGCTTTGGCAATGTTAACACATGTTCCCATCCAATTAAGCCCTTTGAATTGAATTGAATTGAAAGACAGAGAGAGAGAGGGATAGAGAGACAGCAAGAGACAGACAGAGAGAGAGAGAGACAGCAAGAGACAGACAGAGAGACAGACAGCAAGAGACAGACAGAGAGAGAGACAGCAAGAGACAGACAGAGAGAGAGAGAGACAGCAAGAGACAGACAGAGAGAGAGACAGCAAGAGACAGACAGAGAGAGAGACAGCAAGAGACAGACAGAGAGAGAGAGAGACAGCAAGAGACAGACAGAGAGAGAGACAGCAAGAGACAGACAGAGAGAGAGAGACAGCAAGAGACAGACAGAGAGAGAGAGAGACAGCAAGAGACAGACAGAGAGAGAGACAGCAAGAGACAGACAGAGAGAGAGAGAGACAGCAAGAGACAGACAGAGAGAGAGAGAGACAGCAAGAGACAGACAGAGAGAGAGAGAGACAGCAAGAGACAGACAGAGAGAGAGACAGCAAGAGACAGACAGAGAGAGAGAGACAGCAAGAGACAGATAGAGAGAGAGACAGCAAGAGACAGACAGAGAGAGAGACAGCAAGAGACAGACAGAGAGAGAGAGACAGCAAGAGACAGACAGAGAGAGAGACAGCAAGAGACAGACAGAGAGAGAGAGACAGCAAGAGACAGACAGAGAGAGAGACAGCAAGAGACAGACAGAGAGAGAGAGAGACAGCAAGAGACAGACAGAGAGAGAGACAGCAAGAGACAGACAGAGAGAGAGACAGCAAGAGACAGACAGAGAGAGAGAGAGACAGCAAGAGACAGACAGACAGAGAGAGAGACAGCAAGAGACAGACAGAGAGAGAGAGAGACAGCAAGAGACAGAGAGAGAGAGAGACAGCAAGAGACGAGGCAGACAGAGAGAGAGAGAGCGGGAGAGAGAGAGAGAGAGCGGGAGAGAACGACATAGTGAAAGAGAGAAAGAGAGACAGCGAGACAGATAGAAAGAGAGGGAGACAACGACAGAGAGAAAGAGGGAGAGGGAGACAGAAAGAGACAGACAAACAGACAGAGAGAGAGCGGGAGAGGGAGAGAACGACAGACAGACAGAGAGAAAGAGAGACAGAAAGAGACAGACAAACAGACAGAGAGAGAGAGAAACAGGAAGAGACAGACAGACAGAGAGAGAGAGAGAGAGACAGACAGAGACAGAGAGAGAAAGCGTCACCTGTAGTGTGTGTAGTCTGTAGACCTGCTGTATTGCAGCTGTGTCTATGTGTGACATTTATAATCAGATCATTAACATGGTGTTGAAGTCTTTATCTCAGGTGTAATCATGGTAAAAACCTCCCATCGTCTGCGTCCCACATGGTACCCTGTTCTCTATATAGTGGCTCATCGGCCCTGGTCAGAAGAGGTACACTCAGTAGATTAAAGGGTGCTATTTGGGACTCAGTCATCATCGTCTACTACGCACCATTTAAGCCTCAGGGGAGTGTTAGCTCACTACGTGTTAGTGCCTCATTATCAACTGAAACCAATACTAGATGTGTGTGTGTGTGTGTGGTTGTGTTTATGTGTGTGCGTGTGGGTGCGATTGTGTGTGGGTGCGTTTGTGTGTGTGTGCTTGCGTTCGCGCGCGCGTGTGTGTGTGTGTGTGTAACCACGACTAGAGTCATCAGATACCTTACCTAATTCCGTATTGCTAATGACTCATAATTACTACAAGGTAGAGGTAACTGGGAAACAGTGGGAGAGAGTCATTCTGGGATGTTTCAATAATAGAAATCCAATCACCAATCACCAATGAACCAATCAGGACCAAGAGGAAGTTAGAAGTCTGCAGTTTAGAATCCTTGTTGTTGTTGTATGATTGTGACAATGACGTCATAATGGAATGATTGTGCCAGAAGTGTTTCAGAAGATTCCGTTTCCATTAATAATGATGAGAGTTGGACTAACGTCATCTGAAGACAACACGTGTTTACCAGAACCTTCAGTCCAAAACCTGGGCCTGCGTTCCAAATGACACCCTGGTCCACTGCCTTTAACCAGGGCCTATAGGGAATAGGGTGCCATTTGGGACGTAAGCCACGCCCTGCGCTCTATCCCCTCTTCCACGGTGGGAGAAAGAGAGAAAATACATCACATACAGAGCCTGTAGTCAAACCAGGCAATAACAGACTGAGAATCCAGGAAACAATTTAGCCCAAGAACTGATACAATGAATGTGTCCAAAAATATTCCCTATAGTGCCCTTTGGGCCCTGCTGAAAAGTAGTGCACTATACAGGGAAAAGAATACAATTTGGGATTCATGTGATGTTGTTGTTGCTTTGAGACGGAGAGGTTTAATGTGACCGCACATGTTTTTTAATGGAATAACATAAATGAATGTTCAGATTTTTATGAACTGCCTCAAGAGCTGGGATATCCATACACACACAGGGACATGTAAACACACACACACACACACACACACACACACACACACACACACACACACACACACACACACACACACACACACACACACACACAGGGACATGTAAACACACACACACACACACACACACACACACACACACACACACACAGAGACACATAAACACACACAAAAACACACACACAGGGATCTAGCTGAGAACCATTCAGCCATTACTTTAAAGAACAATAATCATTTTGTTGTAACTGTGGACCAGCAGCTGTTAGATACCTGAAGAAGAAGTTGGTTCAGTAGAATGCTCCTTCTCTGGATGTCTCTCTCTCTCTCTCTATGTTGTCCAGAGCAGAGATAGACAGAAGGGCTTTATTGACTATATATTGCATATATATTGCAGAATCCTGCAATACTAGTTTACTGGTCTCCCATATCTCTCTCTCTCTCTCTCTCTCTCTCTCTCTCTCTCTCTCTCTCCTGGGAGTGTTTGGTGCATGCTGGGAATTGTATGAATGAGTGTTGTGGGTTCCTGGATCAGACTTTTGGGAAATCTGTCAAATTGTCAGATTATTTTGATGTTGATACATTTGTGAGGTCAGCTGTGATGTTACAGAAGACGGTGGGGTTGGACCAATTGAGTGAGAAGAAGCGTTTTCTCTTGAGGAAATGTGTTACTGCTGTTGCAGCAGCAGAAGTTAGTGGGAAACATGGTCAGGTTAAGAGAAGATTAAAACAATGATGATAATCATGCTTCATAGGGTGTCTTTTTTCTCCTTGGTTTCTCTGTGGTTTCTTCTGCTTTTCTTTTCTCTTTTCTATATGGAGGTACTAAGGGTAGGTTCTCTCAATATTAATGGGGGAAGGGACAGGAATACGAGGGCTTGGGTATTAGAAGTACTAAAACAGAAAAGGCTTAATGTAGTTTTCCTACAGGAGACACATAGTGATGAGGCTAATGAGGTTGACTGGGGTATGTGGTGGGGGGGAATATACTCAGTCATGATACTAATTTCAGTGCTGGGGTGGCAATCTTGTTTTCCTCAGGCTTAGAGGTGAATGTGGTATCTACAACAGAGATTGTCAAAGAGTCAGGATTTATTGGTCCAGGCGGATGTTACGTTTTTTTAATTTTAGTTGTATGTTTATGCTCCTAATGAGGGAACAGAGCGTATCGCTGTATTTGATCAAATAAAGGAAACCTGAAGACAGTGTGATCAAGAGGGGTGATTGGTTTTATGGGGGGACTGGAACTGTACCGTGGATTTTGATCCACTGCTGAAGAACCTCACCTGCAGTCAGCAACTTGTCTGTCTAGTTTATTAACTGAGCTTGAGCTTTCTGATGTGTGGAGAGTAATGCCGAACACATGGCTAAAAGTGAATGAAAGTCGTGCAGTAAGGTTAGACAGGTTGTATGTATCTGAGCAGAACTGTAGTAGGGTTGGAATTTTAGACAGATTTTAGCTTCTAAAATGTGAGAATTGGGATTTCATAAGGTTAGGACTCTGCTCAATCAGTGGCCCGCCCCTGTGAAGGGACATGGGTTATACAACTTTTCAAACACACCCTCCTCTCCCTTCCTATATAAAGCCTTGACGACAATATAACCTTCTGTTCCGAGGATGTGAGGACGACGGTCCTATGTCAGAATGGTTCAGATAATAACTACAGAACGAAGCCAACATCAACATGAGCTTTGGTTGTGAATGGTATGAACTTTGAACTCTTATTCACGACAGAAGTGATACGTCCTAGCTGTTGAGTTAGTGACCGCAGCTGCAAACGCAGGTTAGGAAGGAACAGACAGAATATCCCATCTACCACACAACGACGTTACTACAACGTATCCAATTGACAACCAGAGACATTCTTCAAAGGACAGAGGACTCGGTTCGGCAACACGGCCTTCCATCTACCACCAACCTACTGAAGCGCAGCTCAGAGTAAATATTTATTGCATTTTCCTTTTCCAAATGGGCGGTAATTTAGAATGCATAAGATACTGTATTTACGATAGCACAGCTTCGCCTTTTTCCTGTCTTCCCGCTCTTTCACTCAAACCCAGCCCTTTTCCTTTGTGTAGCCAGCTGTCACATCTGTTCAGTCCGCTAGGGACGTTTTCCTTTATGATGGAATTTGTAATCAAGTTATGATTTAATTATGTGTATGTGTAATTCTGTGTGATTAGTTAGGTATTTAGTAAATAAATAATTAAACCCAATTTTGTATTGCTGATTCAAATTGTTAGCCAGGCTTCTTGCAGATAACCAAGAATTTAGGCGAATAATTACAATTTTGCAGATTAACACTGGAGTGATAAATGATCAGATGGTCATCTACAGGTAGAGATATTGGTGTGCAAAAGAGCAGAAAAGTAAATAAATAAAAACAGTATGGGGATGAGGTAGGTAAAAATGGGTGGGCTATTTACCGATAGACTATGTACAGCTGCAGCGATCGGTTAGCTGCTCAGATAGCAGATGTTTGAAGTTGGTGAGGGAGATAAAAGTCTCCAACTTCAGCGATTTTTGCAATTCGTTCCAGTCACAGGCAGCAGAGAACTGGAACGAAAGGCGGCCAAATGAGGTGTTGGCTTTAGGGATGATCAGTGAGATACACCTGCTGGAGCGCGTGCTACGGATGGGTGTTGCCATCGTGACCAGTGAACTGAGATAAGGCGGAGCTTTACCTAGCATGGACTTGTAGATGACCTGGAGCCAGTGGGTACATGATTAGCTCAATCAGGTAATATTAATTACGGAGAAATTATTTTATAGAATAGCATGTCATATCAATTAATCCGGCATAGCCAAAGACACGACAATGTGGTGGGAATGCTGGAGGGAATATTGGCAGCGAGACTGAGGGTTGAGATTGCCTATTACAAACTGGTTAATAATATTGATCTGTTTCTGAGAATATGGGGTATTCAGAGTCTGCTGTGTTTAGTTACTGTGGAGGAGGATTTGGTGTTGTGTTTTTAATTGATGTGTACCTGTGGTTTTGTATGAGTTTTTATTGTGTTGTGGGTTCCCAGGCCCAATAAAGATGATCAATTCAAGGGGCTTTATTGGCATGGGAAACATGTGTTAACATTGCCAAAGCAAGTGAGGTAGATAATATATAAAGTGAAATAAACAATAAAAATTAACAGTAAACATTACACATACAGAAGTTTCAAAACAATAAAGACATTACAAATGTCATATTATATATACAGTGTTTTAACAATGTACAAATGGTAAAGGACACAAGATAAAATAAATAAGCATAAATATGGGTTGTATTTACAATGGTGTGTGTTCTTCACTGGTTGCCCTTTTCTCGTGGCAAAAGGTCACAAATCTTGCTGCTGTGATGGCACACTGTGGAATTTCACCCAGAAGATATTGGAAGTTTTTCAAAATTGGATTTGTTTTCGAATTCTTTGTGGATCTGTGTAATCTGAGGGAAATATTTTGTGGGCAGTGTGCACATAGCCTGTCTTCTCTTGAGAGCTATGTCTGCCTACGGCGGCCTTTCTCAATAGCAAGGTTATGCTCACTGAGTCTGTACATAGTCAAAGCTTTCCTTAATTTTGGGTCAGTCACAGTAGTCAGGTATTCTGCCGCTGTGTACTCTCTGTGTAGGGCCAAATATCATTCTAGTTTGCTCTGTTTTTTTGTTAATTCTTTCCAATGTGTCAAGTAATTATCTTTTGTTTTCTCATGATTTGGTTGGGTCTAATTGTGCTGCTGCCCTGGGGCTCTGTAGGGTGTGTTTTTGTTTGTGAACAGAGCCCCAGGACCAGCTTGCTTAGGGGACTCTTCTCCAGGTTCATCTCTCTGTAGGTGATGGCTTTGTTGTGGAAGGTTTGGGAATCGCTTCCTTTAAGGAGACCTTTAAGGTGTCTCTCTCTCTCTCTCTCTCTCTCTAACCTTTGAACCATCAGGTATGTGAGTCAGTGTATCTCAGACATGTGAAGTGTGTCAGTCATGTAGCAGCAGAGAGCTGACATTTATCAAACAAAGAGACAGACATTCTGCAGACTGTAACTTAACCCACAGGTTAGCAGACAGACATGTGATTCACACACACACACACACACACACACACACACACACACACACTATCATATGATGCGTGTGTGTGCATGTGAATTTGTGTGTGTGTGTGTGTGTGTGTGTGTGTGTGTGTGTGTGTGTGTGTGTGTGTGTGTTATGTTACCAAGTATCAGATGAGAATCTGACATTTTGTTGGCTGATTATCTTCTGTCTCCTTTTACAACGAAACGTCAACTCAACCTGCCTGACCTCCAATGCATTTACATTGAGTCAGACCTCCAGAATCAGACGGATAGAGAGAGAGAAAATAGAAGAGGGCTTAGAGAGAAAGACAGAGGGAGTGATGGAAAGGTGCTAGAGGGTACAGATCAGCAGAGGCAGTGGATGATGAGAGAGTAGAGGGAGAAACAGAGAGCGGGAGAGATGGTTGTGGTGCTGCAGTCCCAGAAAGCCGTTCTCTCAGTATACTACCAGTAGGTAGACAGGATGGTAATTGTTGCGGGTGATGACACATCAGTCCAGTGAAAACCAGGGAGCCACAGGTAGGTAGATAGTCTGTTAAGGACTGTGGGCCTGACACAATCCAGTTGATCTGAAGAGGGTTTTTCTTTTCTCACTCACTCACGAAAGAGAGAGAGAGAGAGAGACACACACAGACAGACAGACAGACAGACAGACAGACAGACAGACAGACAGACAGACAGACAGACAGACAGACAGACAGACAGACAGACAGACAGACAGAGACTGATGAAGGTTCAATCTAACACAACAAGTGCATAGACTGCTGGTCTCTTGGCCCTCTCACCCTCTCCCTCCCCTCTCCCTCTCCCTCTACATGCTGGTCTCTTGGCCCTCTCACCCTCTCCCTCTCCCTCTACATGCTGGTCTCTTGGCCCTCTCACCCTCTCCCTCTCCCTCTACATGCTGGTCTCTTGGCCCTCTCACCCTCTCCCTCTCCCTCTACATGCTGGTCTCTTGGCCCTCTCTCCATCTCCCTCTCCCTCTACATGCTGGTCTCTTGGCCCTCTCACCCTCTCCCTCTCCCTCTACATGCTGGTCTCTTGGCCCTCTCACCCTCTCCCTCTCCCTCTACATGCTGGTCTCTTGGCCCTCTCACCCTCTCCCTCTCCCTCTCCCTCTACATGCTGGTCTCTTGGCCCTCTCTCCCTCTCCCTCTCCCTCTACATGTTGGTCTCTTGGCCCTCTCACCCTCTCCCTCTCCCTCTACATGCTGGTCTCTTGGCCCTCTCACCCTCTCCCTCTCCCTCTACATGCTGGTCTCTTGGCCCTCTCACCCTCTCCCTCTCCCTCTCCCTCTCCCTCTACATGCTGGTCTCTTGGCCCTCTCACCCTCTCCCTCTCCCTCTACATGCTGGTCTCTTGGCCCTCTCACCCTGACGAGGGGCCGCTGGCTCCCACTCATCCCAGCTCTTCTCTGTACTGGCACCCAAACGGAGGAACAAGCTTCCACCGAACGTCAGGACAGTTGAGCCGCTGCCCACTTGTTTTCTGAAAACGTACCTCTTCAAACAGCGTCTAAAATAATCCCCCGGCGTTGTCTTACCAGCTGTGACTTCCCTGATCGCTGCTCTATGGGGGAAACGGTAGAATGACTTCCCTGGTAGCTGCTTTATGGGGGAAATGTTAGAATGACTTCCCTGATAGCTGCTTTATGGGGGAAACGTTAGAATGACTTCCCTGATAGCTGCTTTATGGGGGAAATGTTAGAATGACTTCCCTGATCGCTGCTTTATGGGGGGTAGAAACGGTAGAATGACTTCCCTGATAGCTGCTTTATGGGGGAAATGTTAGAATGACTTCCCTGATCGCTGCTTTATGGGGGAAACGGTAGAATGACTTCCCTGATAGCTGCTTTATGGGGGAAATGTTAGAATGACTTCCCTGATAGCTGCTTTATGGGGGAAACGGTAGAATGACTTCCCTGATCGCTGCTCTATGGGGGAAACGGTAGAATGACTTCCCTGATAGCTGCTTTATGGGGGAAATGTTAGAATGACTTCCCTGATCGCTGCTTTATGGGGGAAACGGTAGAATGACTTCCCTGATAGCTGCTTTATGGGGGAAACGGTAGAATGACTTCCCTGATAGCTGCTTTATGGGGAAAATGTTAGAATGACTTCCCTGATAGCTGCTCTATCGGGGAAATGTTAGAATGCCTTCCCTGATAGCTGCTTTATGGGGGAAATGTTAGAATGACTTCCCTGATAGCTGCTTTATGGGGGAAATGTTAGAATGACTTCCCTGATCGCTGCTTTATGGGGGAAACGGTAGAATGACTTCCCTGATAGCTGCTTTATGGGGGAAATGGTAGACTGACTTCCCTGATCGCTGCTCTATGGGGGAAACGTTAGAATGACTTCCCTGATCGCTGCTTTATGGGGGAAACGGTAGAATGACTTCCCTGATAGCTGCTTTATGGGGGAAACGATAGAATGACTTCCCTGATAGCTGCTTTATGGGGGAAACGGTAGAATGACTTCCCTGATTGCTGCTCTATGGGGGAAACGGTAGAATGACTTCCCTGATAGCTGCTTTATGGGGGAAATGTTAGAATAACTTCCCTGATAGCTGCTTTATGGGGGAAACGTTAGAATGACTTCCCTGATAGCTGCTTTATGGGGGAAATGTTAGAATAACTTCCCTGATAGCTGCTTTATGGGGGAAACGTTAGAATGACTTCCCTGATAGCTGCTTTATGGGGGAAATGTTAGAATAACTTCCCTGATAGCTGCTTTATGGGGGAAATGTTAGAATGACTTCCCTGATAGCTGCTTTATGGGGGAAATGTTAGTATTACTGTGACTGTGACCCGACTCACTCCACTACCTGAAGACGAACGCACTAACTGTCAGTCATTAAGGATAAGAGCTGCTGATACATGACTCAACTGTCAATATAAGATAGAAAAGACATTGTCCTGAAATAGGATCATTACATTTACCACCCATTTACACTGAGTTGAAGCAAAGTAATGGTCCTGGTTGGGTGATGCATTAAATCTCACTCTAACTAACAAAGTAATGGTCCTGGTTGTGTGATGCAGTATATCTCACTCTAACTAACAAAGTAATGGTCCTGGTTGTATGATGCAGTATATCTCACTCTAACTAACAAAGTAATGGTCCTGGTTGTATGATGCAGTACATCTCACTCTAACTAAGAAAGTAATGGTCCTGTTTGGGTGATGCATTAAATCTCACTCTAACTAACAAAGTAATGGTCCTGGTTGGGTGATGCATTAAATCTCACTCTAACTAACAAAGTAATGGTCCTGGTTGGGTGATGCATTAAATCTCACTCTAACTAACAAAGTAATGGTCCTGGTTGTATGATGCATTAAATCTCACTCTAACTAACAAAGTAATGGTCCTGGTTGTATGATGCAGTATATCTCACTCTAACTGACAAAGTAATGGTCCTGGTTGGGTGATGCATTAAATCTCACTCTAACTAACGAGCCACCACTTCTGTTTCCCAAAAAACTCTGAATAAGGTTAGTGTTAAAGAGTGTGGCTGCCGGCTGCCCACACACACATGCACACGCACACACACACACACACACACACACACACACACACACACACACACACACACACACACACACACACAGACACAAAGACACACACACCCACACATGCACACACGGCTCTGCCCACATCACATCTGCGTTGGCCAATTACCTGGAGAAAGGTGGTTAGCCCTCCACTTTCCTCCACGCACACACACACACACGCACACACACACGCACACACACGCACACACACGCACACACACACACACACACACACACACATACACACACACACACATACGTGCTTAGCCCTCCACTCTCCTCCACTCTCCTTCACATCCTGGGTGTTAATGCAGAGTAGTTCCAATCAAGAGCCAGACTCTCTCACCACTCAACACTCACACCAGGGTACTAATGTAGAACTCTACGAGAGCTGCCATGACTGTCGCCATCAAATCAAGCGGTGGTTTATTTCAATATGTATGAAACGTTTCAGGCGAATAGAGAGTCGAGGAGGTCAGTTTAGCACTACCTACTGATGCCTCTGTGGTGCTAGGAAATAGAGTTGGACAGAGGGCACATATTCACTTCTTTGAGGCGCCTATATCCAACTCTATGTTCTGAACCAGGATTGGATTGGACAGCGGTGTGTGTGATGTCATAGAGGAGGGCAGGAACTGTGTCTATGCTTGTTTGTTTACCTCTGTAGCCGTTCAAACAGGAGCTCCATTTCTCAGTCATTGTCATTCTAGCCACGATTCTAAAAGCATCAGTTTCCTGTCTGTGCAATCATTGGTCTGATCTACTCCAATACCGTCCAAGACATGCCTTTCACGAAACAAATACACAGAGAGCTTACCATATGTTCATTTAAAGAGAGAAAGAGAGCACACACACACACACGATGTGGACACCCCCCTATCCACATCGATGGAACAGTAGTGGAGAGGGTAGTAAGTTTTAAGTTCCTCGGCGTACACATCACAGACAAACTGAATTGGTCCACCCACACAGACAGCATCGTGAAGAAGGCGCAGCAGCGCCTCTTCATCCTCAGGAGGCTGAAGAAATTCGGCTTGTCACCAAAAGCACTCACAAACTTCTACAGATGCACAATCGAGAGCATCCTGTCGGGCTGTATCACCGCCTGGAACGGCAACTGCTCCGCCCACAACCGTAAGGCTCTCCAGAGGGTAGTGAGGTCTGCACAACGCATCACCGGGGGAAAACTACCTGCCCTCCAGGATACCTACACCACCCGATGTCACAGGAAGGCCATAAAGATCATCAACCACCCGAGCCACTGCCTGTTCACTTCTCATCCAGGACCAGAGTCTACGCAGACTGCATCACCATAGCCAATCAGAACTACAGTAGACCTATATGCAAATAAGCCATTTGCCTCGCAGGCCTGTCCTCATTCACTATGAACTGGACTGTGTGTTTCCAGGCAGTAGGGCCTGTCCTCATTCACTATGAACTGGACTGTGTGTTTCCAGGCAGTAGGGCCTGTCCTCATTCACTATGATCTGGACTGTGTGTTTCCAGGCAGTAGGGCCTGTCCTCATTCACTATGAACTGGACTGTGTGTTTCCAGGCAGTAGGGCCTGTCCTCATTCACTATGAACTGGACTGTGTGTTTCCAGGCAGTAGGGCCTGTCCTCATTCACTATGAACTGGACTGTGTGTTTCCAGGCAGTAGGGCCTGTCATCATTCACTATGAACTGGACTGTGTGTTTCCAGGCAGTAGGGCCTGTCCTCATTCACTATGAACTGGACTGTGTGTTTACAGGCAGTAGGGCCTGTCCTCATTCACTATGATCTGGACTTTGTGTTTACAGGCAGTAGGGCCTGTCATCATTCACTATGAACTGGACTGTGTGTTTCCAGGCAGTAGGGCCTGTCCTCATTCACTTTGAACTGGACTGTGTGTTTCCAGGCAGTAGGGCCTGTCCTCATTCACTATGAACTGGACTGTGTGTTTACAGGCAGTAGGGCCTGTCCATCATTCACTATGAACTGGACTGTGTGTTTCCAGGCAGTAGGAGCCTGTCCTCATTCACTATGCCTGTCATCATTCACTATGAACTGGACTGTGTGTTTCCAGGCAGTAGGGCCTGTCCTCATTCACTTTGAAGTGGACTGTGTGTTTCCAGGCAGTAGGGCCTGTCCTCATTCACTATGAACTGGACTGTGTGTTTCCAGGCAGTAGGGCCTGCCATCATTCACTATGAACTGGACTGTGTGTTTACAGGCAGTAGGGCCTGTCATCATTCACTATGAACTGGACTGTGTGTTTCCAGGCAGCAGCAACAGCGTGACTTCAGATCATTAGAACACATTCACCAAAAGACAAAAGACACAAAATACACCTGAAAGTATTTCTGCAGTAATGTAAATACCACAGGAGTCCTCTTACATGTGGGAACTTTACAGTCCTATTAATCAAACAACCATGAACAGGTAGACCAAAAACCAATTCTAGCCAGAGCGAGATAAGCTACTATATAATAAGGGAACATAAAACCTCAGCAATAAAGGAGGACCAAGGAAGTCTTCATATAATGAATTAAAATGCATTTATTTGTATGGAATGTTGAATGGAAGCAAAGTTAAAAAACTCCAACCCTCTCAAACTTTTTAAGCTATTTGGACTTCCAAATGCACTGAAACAATGAGGAATAGTAGCCTGCTTGTCTTCTGCAGCTGTCCTTCCAAATGCACTGAAACGATGAGGAATAGTAGCCTGCTTGTCTTCTGCAGCTGTCCTTCCAAATGCACTGAAACGATGAGGAATAGTATCCTGCTTGTCTTCTGCAGCTGTCCTTCCAAATGCACTGAAACAATGAGGAATAGTAGCCTGCTTGTCTTCTGCATCTGGCCTTCCAAATGCACTGAAACGATGAGGAATAGTAGCCTGCTTGTCTTCTGCATCTGGCCTTCCAAATGCACTGAAACGATGAGGAATAGTAGCCTGCTTGTCTTCTGCATCTGGCCTTCCAAATGCACTGAAACGATGAGGAATAGTAGCCTGCTTGTCTTCTGCAGCTGGCCTTCCAAATGCACTGAAACGATGAGGAATAGTAGCCTGCTTGTCTTCTGCAGCTGGCCTTCCAAATGCACTGAAACGATGAGGAATAGTAGCCTGCTTGTCTTCTGCAAAATGCACTGAAACGATGAGGAATAGTAGCCTGCTTGTCTTCTGCAGCTGTCCTTCCAAATGCACTGAAACGATGAGGAATAGTAGCCTGCTTGTCTTCTGCAGCTGTCCTTCCAAATGCACTGAAACGATGAGGAATAGGAGCCTGCTTGTCTTCTGCAGCTGGCCTTCCAAATGCACTGAAACGATGAGGAATAGTAGCCTGCTTGTTTTCTGCAGCTAGCCTGCTTGTCCTTACCCATATTTAGTCAACTGAATGGAAACTTGCCTGTCCGCCCATTTGTTCATTGCCAAATGCATTTGATTGACAACTACGAGATTCTGCTAACTGTGGATAAGAGTCGTTCAAGTTCAGCATAGTTATCTAGATAGCAAAGCCATTCACATTTCTTGCTCGCTAACCAAACGACACCCGGATCTCTAGCTGTACCCTCCGAAAAAGAGGGGAAAAAGTCGATCACTCACCCAGTCCTCCAATGCCATGACATCCTCCCAGCAGCTAGCTAACATTAGGCTCTGTGTTTTTAGCTTGTTCAATAAATAGCTAACTTATATACATAAATAAATTGTTTAGCCCAGGGGTGTCAACATCAATCGTTGTACGGGCCGAGCCCTGTTGAAAAAACATCATGGATTCACGGGCCAGACATTACCTATTTGTTTTTAGAACAAAAAACCTGACTCAAACTGCCCGTTGTTTTAATAGAGAGAATATGACCTTTTATAATGTTGACACCAGTGCAGTTGAATGCAGCACTGTGCTGTAGTGGAGGAGCCAGCCGAGGCACCTGCTCAAACACTGCTGTAATGGGCCTACATGTTCCTCCTTTGAATTGTGTTTTGTAGCAGGTTTAGTTATGAACCGAAGCCGGACTACAACATGTTAGTAGCCTAGCTAGGACTGTGTCTGTACATGTTAGTAGCCTAGCTAGGACTGTGTCTGTACATGTTAGTAGCCTAGCTAGGACTGTGGCATGTGTCTGTACATGTTAGTAGCCTAGCTAGGACTGTGGCATGTGTCTGTACATGTTAGTAGCCTAGCTAGGACTGTGTCTGTACATGTTAGTAGCCTAGCTAGGACTGTGGCATGTGTCTGTACATGTTAGTAGCCTAGCTAGGACTGTGTCTGTACATGTTAGTAGCCTAGCTAGGACTGTGTGCGAGCCTATACGTCAGGTTAGGACTGACCTGTGATCAGTTCCCTTGCTTGTATGTCCTATTCGGCCCGTGGGCCTTGTGTTTGACCCATGTGTGCTAGCCTATACGTCATGTTAGGACTGACCTGTGATCAGTTCCCTTGCTTGTATGTCCTATTCGGCCCGCGGGCCTTGTGTTTGACCCATGTGTGCGAGCCTATACGTCAGGTTAGGATTGACCTGTGATCAGTTCCCTTGCTAGTCTGATTACATTGACATTTGTAGCCTCAGTTACAGTCGTTTGTTTTTGTTCAACATGTTGAGCCATTGAAGCTGAAACATCCCTAAAGGGTGGAAACAACCAGCAATGTGCCAGCTGGGATTTACAACCTCTTGGCAATACTTTGGGACAACCAAGAAATGTGTTGGTGAATTATACTAACCGTTAACTGCATCCATCTACAGTATTCTGCTAACACTGCATTACTGTACATCAAACATAATCTATTATTAAAACCTCTTATAAAGTTGGTTTTTAAGCATAAACTGGGAATTTGATTTATTTGACCGACATTATGATTGTTTGTTTCAAATCTACAAAGTAGTTAAAACTCTGTCAGGTCCACTTTAAAGCCCAGTGCCTTCATGCTCAATGTTTCAGGGCTTTAGCACAGAGCAACACATGGGCCAGAGCATGGTGTGTGTGTGTGTGTGTGTGTGTGTGTGTGTGTGTGTGTGTGTGTGTGTGTGTGTGTGTGTGTGTGTGTGTGTGTGTGTGTGTGTGTGTGTGTGTGTGTGTGCTTGTTTATCTCTATCCTGCATACTAAAACCATCCGTAAATCCAGAATCCCCGCTACAGGTGCTAAGTTCCTCTAAAAAATACCGGAGGGTCTCTCAGTGTCTGGTTCTGGCCCCGCCCACATCTATAATGCAGTGGGACAAAGCATTGCATAGCTGGGTCTACACTGTAGTAAGTGCTCGGGCGTCTCAGGCCCCCTCTCAGGCCTCCCCTCAGGCCGCCTCTCAGGACGTCTCTCAGGGCTCACCTCAGGCCACCGCTCAAGACTCCTCTCAGGTCTCCTCTCAGGCCGCCTCTCAGGCCTCCCCTCTGGCCTCCTCTCAGGCCTCTTCTCAGGCCTCCCCTCTGACCTCCTCTCAGGCCGCCCCTCCAGTCTTTATTTAGACAGTGAGTGTGAAAAGGAGAGAGACCTGGGGGACTTCACTCTGAAGTGTTCTTTCATGTTTCAGCTTTAAGTGGGTGCTCTTCATCTTGCTCTCTCTCTCTCTCTCTCTCTCTCTCTCTCTCTCTCTCTCTCTCTCTCTCTCTTTCTCTCTAGCAGCATGCACAGCAGAGTCAAAGTGATTGGGTGGTTGGTTTGTGAGCTTTGTCACTCTCCTAACCCTCTCTCTCCATTTCGCTCTTTCCAATCCCATCATCCTCTCTGCTACGCTGACACCAGTGCCTCCCACTCTATCCCTTTCTCTCTTTCTATTCATCCCCATTCCACCTCTCTCTCTCGTTCCATCCACCCCCACTCCATCTCCATCTCTCTCTATCTCTCTCTCGTTCCATCCACCCCCGCTCCATCTCTATCTCTCTCTCGTTCCATCCACCCCCGCTCCATCTCTATCTCTCTCTCGTTCCATCCATCTCTATCTATCTCTCTCTCGTTCCATCCACCCCCACTCCATCTCTATCTCTCTCCACCCCCTCCATCTCTATCTCTCTCTCTCTCTCTCTCTCCATCCACCCCCCCTCCATCTCTATCTCTCTCTCGTTCCATCCACCCCCACTCCATCTCTCTCTATCTCTCTCTCGTTCCATCCACCCCGCTCCATCTCTCTATCTGTCTCTCGTTCCATCCACACCCCGCTCCATCTCTATCTCCACCCCGCTCTCTCCATCTCTCTCTCTCTTCCATCCACCCCCACTCCATCTCTATCTCTCTCTCGTTCCATCCACCCCCGCTCCATCTCTATCTCTCTCTCGTTCCATCCACCCCCGCTCCATCTCTATCTCTCTCTATCTCTCTCTCGTTCCATCTCTCTCTATCTCTCTCTCGTTCTATCCAACCCCGCTCCATCTCTCTCTATCTCTCTCTTCCATCCACCCCCGCTCCATCCACCTCGTTCCATCCACCCATCTCCATCTCCATCCATCCACCCCACTCTCTCTCTCTCTCTCTCGTTCCATCCACCCCCTCTCTCTCCATCCACCCCCGCTCTCTTTATCTCTCTCTCGTTCCATCCACCCCCGCTCCATCTCTATCTCTCTCTCTCCATCTCCCTCTCTCCCTCTCTCGTTCCATCCACCCCACTGCATCTCTATCTCTCTCTATCTCTCTCTCGTTCCATCCACCCCCACTCCATCTCTATCTCTCTCTCTCTCTCTCTCGTTCCATCCACCCCGCTCCACCCCATCTCCATCTCTATCTCTCTCTCGTTCCATCCACCCCCCCGCTCCATCTCTATCTCTCTCTCGTTCCATCCACCCTCTATCTCTCCATCTCTATCTCCATCTCTCTCTCTCTCGTTCCATCCACCCCCTCCATCTCCATCTCTATCTCTTCCATCCACCCCAGCTCCATCTCTCTCTCTCTCTTCCATCCACCCCGCTCCATCTCTCTCTATCTCTCTCTCGTTCCATCCACCCCCTATCTCTCTCTCGTTCCATCCATCTCTCTCTATCTCTCTCTCGTTCCATCCACCCCCGCTCCATCCATCTCTCTCTATCTCTCTCTCGTTCCATCCACCCCCTATCTCCATCTCTATCTCTCTCCATCCACCCCCACTTCCATCCACCCCTCGCTCCATCTCTATCTCTCTCTCGTTCCATCCACCCCCATCTCCCATCTCTATCTCTCTCTATCTCTCTCTCGTTCCATCCACCCCGCTCCATCTCTATCTCTCTCTCTCTCGTTCCATCCACCCCCACTCCATCCATCTCTATCTCTCTCTCTCTCTCTCTCGTTCCATCCACCCCCGCTCCATCTCTCTCTATCTCTCTCTTCCATCCACCCCCGCTCCATCCACCCCCCGCCCATCTCTATCTCCATCTCTCCATCTCTCTCTCTCTCGTTCCATCCACCCCTCTCTCCATCTCTCTCTCTCTCTCTCTCTCGTTCCATCCACCCCTCTCTCTCGTTCCATCCACCCCCGCTCCATCTCTCTCTATCTCTCTCTCGTTCCATCCACCCCCGCTCCATCTCTCTCTCTCTCTCTCGTTCCATCCACCCCCACTCCATCTCTATCTCTCTCTATCTCTCTCTCGTTCCATCCACCCCCACTCCATCTCTATCTCTCTCTCGTTCCATCCACCCCAGCTCCATCTCTATCTCTCTCTCGTTCCATCCACCCCCGCTCCATCTCTATCTCTCTCTATCTCTCTCTCGTTCCATCCACCCCCGCTCCATCTCTCTCTATCTCTCTCTCGTTCCATCCACCCCCGCTCCATCTCTATCTATCTCTCTCTCGTTCCATCCACCTCCGCTCCATTTCTCTCTCTTTCTTCATCCCCCATCCTCTCTGCAGTGCTGACACCAGTGTCTCCCAGAGCAGTGAGAACAACGGTGAGTGACGGAGGAGCAAGTCGTTAGTGACTCTGGGAAGAGAGAAATACAGAAGAGAGCAAAATAAGGAGAGGTTGAGACAGAACAGGAGGGAACAACAGAGAGAATATAGAGAGAGAGGAAGAAATAAAATAATACAAGAGAGAGGAGAACAGAGAAAGGTTTCATTAGTATCAGCGTAGGTCTGTGATTTCATACTCTGCTTCTTATGCACGGCTTATAACATTCTCTACAACATCAAACCCCTTACAATACATTATCTACAACATCAACCCCCTTACAATACATTATCTACAACATCAAACCCCTTACAATACATTCTCTGCAACATCAAACCCCTTACAATACATTATCTACAACATCAACCCCCTTACAATACATTATCTACAACATCAAACCCCTTACAATACATTCTCTGCAACATCAAACCCCTTACAATACATTCTCTGCAACATCAAACCCCTTACAATACATTCTCTGCAACATCAAACCCCTTACAATACATTCTCTGCAACATCAAACCCCTTACAATACATTCTCTCAAACCCCTTACAATACAACATCAAACCCCTTACAATACATTCTCTACAACATCAAACCCCTTACAATACATTCTCTGCAACATCAAACCCCTTACAATACATTAACTACAACATCAAACCCCTTGCAATACATTATCTACAACATCAAACCCCTTACAATACATTTTCTGCAACATCAAACCCCTTACAATACATTAACTACAACATCAAACCCCTTACAATACATGATCTACAACATCAAACCCCTTACAATACATTAACTACAACATCAAACCCCTTACAATACATTATCTACAACATCAAACCCCTTACAATACATTCTCTACAACATCAAACCCCTTACAATACATTACAATACTTCTCTGCAACATCAAACCCTTACAATACATTAACTACAACATCAAACCCCTTACAATACATTATCTACAACATCAAACCCCTTACAATACATTATCTACAACATCAAACCCCTTACAATACATTATCTACAACATCAAACCCCTTACAATACATTCTCTGCAACATCAAACCCCTTACAATACATTAACTACAACATCAAACCCCTTACAATACATTATCTACAACATCAAACCCCTTACAATACATTCTCTACAACATCAAACCCCTTACAATACATTATCTACAACATCAAATCCCTTACAATACATTAACTACAACATCAAACCCCTTACAATACATTATCTAAACATCAAACCCCTTACAATACATTCTCTACAACATCAAACCCCTCTGCAAACATCAAACCCCTTACAATACATTCTCTACAACATCAAACCCCTTACAATACATTCTCTACAACATCAAACCCCTTACAATACATTATCTACAACATCAAAACCCTTTCAATACATTATCTACAACATCAAACCCCTTACAATACATGCTCTACACCATCAAACCCCTTACAATACATTCTCTACAACATCAAACCCCTTACAATACATTCTCTACAACATCAAACCCCTTACAATACATTCTCTACAACATCAAACCCCTTACAATACATTCCCTACAACATCAAACCCCTTACAATACATTCTCTGCAACATCAAACCCCTTACAATACATTCTCTACAACATCAAACCCCTTACAATACATTATCTACAACATCAAACCCCTTACAATACATTATCTAAAACATCAAACCCCTTACAATACATTAACTACAACATCAAACCCCTTACAATACATTATCTACAACATAAATGTTTATGTTTTAGTCATTTAGCAGACTCTTATCCAGATCTACTGTGCATTCACAGTTCCAGAAAGCCCATTTTTCCATAATAACGTAGCTGTCAGTAGAGTCAGAGCCTGAAGGGTTGGGGTGCTGGTTTATCGAGGTGAGGAGGAGGATTATTTAAGATACTGTTTGAAGGGGGCAGGGACTCATCTGTCCTAGCTTCAGGGGGAAGCTGGCTCCACTATTGGGTTGCCAGGACAGAGTACAGCTTGGACTGGGCTGAGCGGGAGCTGCCCTCTGATAGGAGTGGGAGGGCCAAGATACCTGAGGTGGCAGAACAGAGTGCTCGGGTTGGGGTGTAGGGTTTTAGCATAGCCTAAATGTCGGGAGGGGCAGTTCCTCTTGCTGTTCCGTCGGTAAGTACCATGGTCTTGTAGTGGATGGGTTGGGGTGTAGGGTTTGAGCATAGCCTAAATGTAGGGAGGGGCAGTTCCTCTTGCTGTTCTGTAGGTAAGTACCATGGTCTTGTAGTGGATGCGAACTTCAACTGGAAGCCATTGCAGTGTGCAGAGGAGCGGGGTGACATGAGAACTGTAGAAGGTTGAAAACCAGGTGAGCTGCTGTGTTCTGGATAAGTTGCAGGGGTTTGATGGTACAAGAGGGGAGCCCAGCCAACAGCGAGTTGCAGTATCCCAGACGGGAGATGACAAGTGCCTGGATTAGGACCTGCGCCGCTTCCTGTGTGAGGTAGAGTCGTACTCTACCCCTTGAAATGCATTCCTTATTCCTTGATTTCGGCCTCTGTATTCAACAGAACCCTCACAGCCAACCTCCACTACCCACCTCTTCTTTTCAGTTTGTCTTTTTACCAAGCAGTTATTTTACCCAGAAGCTTCTATTGGTACTGTATACACATTGAATACGTCTTATTGTATTTGTTTATCTATTTCACAAGACTTACCGTTGCTTAAACTTCTTACGGATCATTGGGACGCTACCGTCCCACCTGGCCAACATCCGGTGAAATTGCAGAGCGCCAAATTCAAATGACAGAAATGACAGAAATCGTAATATTAAACATTCATGAAAATACAAGTGTCATACATTTGAAAGCTTAACTTGTAAATCCAACCGCATTGTCAGATTTCAAAAAGGCTTTATGGTGAAAGCACACCATGTAATTATCTGAGGACAGCGCCTCCGCACACAAAAGCATTAAATACATTTTCCAAGAAAGCAGATGAAAGTCAGATATAGCGATAAAATAAATCACTTACCTTGGAAGATCTTCATCTGGTTGCAATCACAAGGGTCCCAGCTACACAACAAAGTGTCCTTTAGTTTGATAAAGTGCTTCTTTATATTGCAAAAAAGTCATCCACCGGTTTCCAACATTCAAAATGCATACAAAATTAATTACAAATAAACTTCTTCTAAACAAGTCAAACAACGTTCCTAATCAATCCTCAGGTACCCTATTATTAAAATAAATGATACAATTTAAGACGGAGAATACCGGAGAAAAATAACCAAATACTCACCGGAACGCATTATAAACACTACAGCCAAAATGAGAGCCACTTAGAAAAACTACAAATTCTAGCTAATTAAAACAAGCCTGAAACTCTTTCTAAAGACTGTTGACATCTAGTGGAAGCCCCAGGAACTGCAATCTGGGATGACTTCCTTTTATATTCCCATTCCCAGCCATTGTAATCAGAGGTGATGTAACGGCAGATTTCCTCCTCTTCCTCTGAAGAGGTGAAACAAGGATCGGACCAATATGCAGTGTGGTAGGTGTCCATGGTTTTTTAATAAGAAAAACTCCACATGAACACAAATACAAAAAACAATAAACGTGAACTAACCAAAACAGTCCCGTGTAGCACAAACACTGACACGGGAAACAATCACCCACAAAATACCCAAAGAAAATGGCTGCCTAAATATGGTTCCCAATCAGAGACAACGATAGACAGCTGCCTCTAATTGAGAACCAATCTAGGCAACCATAGACATACAATTTAACTAGAAAGGAAACAGCCCCATAAACATACAAAACTACCTAGAAAGGAAACAGCCCCATAAACATACAAAACCCCTAGACAAGGCTAAACACATAAATCCCCCATGTCACACCCTGACCTAACCAAAATAATAAAGAAAACAAAAATAACTAAGGCTAGGGCGTGACAGGTGAGCTGAAAAAAAACCTGGATGGATTGTCCTCGGGGTTTCGCCTGCCATATCAGTTCTGTTATACTCATAGACATTATTTTCTATCCAATACTAGTGTTTTCTATCCAATACTACCAATTATATGCATATCTTAGCTTCTGGGCCTGAGTAACAGGCAGTTTACTTTGGCCACCTCATTCATCCAAACTTCTGAATACTGCCCCCTAGCCAGAAGAAGTTTACAGTTGTCTATGTTGTCCTACTTCTCTCATTCAGAATATATAGTTGACACCATTGCACTTCAAGATAAACAGTTACTTACAGGAAGAAACACATGATCAGAAATCTAAGTGGTTGTTCCCATTAATATCCGTTAACTTCCTGCTGTTCATCTCTCTGCCTTTAAACAGTACTTTAACAGTGCACACACACACACACACACAGAGGCAAGTCTTAAACTGGTTGCACCCTAACCACTAGATAGTGCACTACTTTACCGTAGGGCTCTGGTCAAAAGTAGTGCACTACTTTACCATAGGGCTCTGGTCAAAAGTAGTGCACTACTTTGCCATAGGGCTCTGGTCAAAAGTAGTGCACTACTTTACCATAGGGCTCTGGTCAAAAGTAGTGCACTACTTTACCATAGGGCTCTGGTCAAAAGTAGTGCACTACTTTACCATAGGGCTCTGGTCAAAAGTAGTGCACTACTTTACCATAGGGCTCTGGTCAAAAGTAGTGCACTAAATAGGGAATATGGTACCCTTTAGGATACATTCAAACACCATCTTAATTACAGTGAAGTTTATCTCCGAGACGTTGCCCTAGTTATTGTGACTTTTCCGGCTGAGGAAGAGGGAGCGTTCCGGAGTCTACGGGGACGTGGGTTGTTCCCAGAAGTGGAAGCGTGAGGACGGAGCCAGTCCCTGGTGGTGTGATGGAAACCACGTTGTCATTGCTGTTTAGACCACGTTACCGTCCTCTAAGGGGAAACCTTAACACAACAATGACCTTGTTTTTGTCTCTCCCCGAAAATAACACCTCCATCTCTCAAAGGTTTTGTTTTTTCCGAGGTAAATGATTGTTGCTGCTGTTGTTAATCCCCAAGTCGTTAATTAAATGAATGGACGGAAAGAAACGACAACTCATCTAAGATTAGTATCTAGCTAATGACCTGACAGGCAGAGAATGTGTGCGTGTGTGTGTGTGTGTGTGTGTGTGTGTGTGTGTGTGTAATTAATGACGGACCATGTTAATAACAGTCATACGGAGCCCATCATAATGTGTTGTTGTCTCTTCTGTTTCAGCAGTGGACTGACATACATATGAAGAAGAATGGACAGAGGAGAAGAGAAGAGTGGAGAGAGAGAGAGAGAGATGAGATGAGATGATGGAATGTGGGAGAGAAGAAGTGAGAAGAGAGGAGAGAGGGAGAGGAGAAGGTTGGAGAGAGAGAAAGAGAGAGAGAGATGAGATATGGGAGAGGAGAAGAGAGGAGAAGAGTGGAGAGAGAGAAAGAAGAGAGAGAGAGAGACAGAAGAGAGAGAGAGAGATGAGATGCGGTGATGGAATATGGGAGAGGAGAAGGGAGAAGAGAGGAGAATAGTGAAGTGAAGGAAGGAGAAGACATAAGGTGAGAGAAGAGAAGGAGTGAAGAGAGAAACGAAGTGAAGGGGTAAAGAATGGAGAAGAGTGGAGAGACGGCTGATGGGGAGCACATCAACACATATTTATAGAAAGAGCACATGTCCTCTCTCTCCTAACCCTTCCCTCGTTTTCATTCCTTTCTTCCATCTCTCTCTTCGTCTCACCGTTGTGGAGACCACCTCTGTCTCGTCCTTCGGCCGTAGTCTTCGTATTTAACTTAACCCCTGACCCCTTTCTCTTTCAATCGTCAGGCACGTCTGATACCATGTCATTTACAAAGCTGTGTGTGTGTGTGTGTGTGTGTGTGTGTGTGTGTGTGTGTGTGTGTGTGTGTGTGTGTGTGTGATTGTGCGTGTGTGTGTGCGTGTTTCTGTGTGTGTGTGTGTCTCTGTGTGTGTCTGTGTGTACCTCCAAGAATATGTGTGTCCCTCACACCCCTCTTTTACCACTGAGTGGAATAATTCCACCACGTCGTTATGAGTCCTATTAAAATTCATTAACAAGCCGACCCGATGTCAAACGGTCCAGTTCACTTCCTGTCTCCCTGCTCCCTGACCAAATCAGGTGTCACACCCAAATGACACGCTATTCCCTCTACAGTTCAATTTGGGATACAGACCAGGTCACAATCATGACATTTACATTTTAATTCAGAGCCTGGAGCCACGGCAGCAGCTGAGAGGTGTTTCTGATTTGATTGGCTGATGGTGTAATTCAGCCGTCGTCATGCGTTGGAATGAAACAGTTTGGAGCTGTTATGTTCTGGGGTGAAGAGGAAGATATATATATATAGCTCAACCCGGGTAGGGGCTGTGTCTCATTTGGCAGGCCATATAGAACACTTCATTTGACCAGAGATTCATGGCCCCATAAGTACACAGGATATAGGAAATAGGCTAGCATTTGGGACGCACATTTAGTATGTCAAGATCCGTTGCAGAATAAATCATCATCATCATGATAATAATCACCACATCTGACACACACACACACACACACACACACACACACACACACACACACACACACACACACACACACACACACACACACACACAGACACATACACAGAGACACAGGCACACACAGACACACACACGGACACTCACAGACACACACACATACACACTCACACAAACACACACTGACGCAGACACAAACACACACACCGACACAAACACAGACACAAAGACACACACACACACAGACACACACAGACACACACAGACACACACACACATACAGACACGCCCCATCACCACAATGATCATCACCATTTAAACTAAGTGTCACTGAATACGTCACCTGAGATCATCTCAATACCATGTGGATTAGAGATATCACCTCCATCTGATTAGTAGTGTAAACACCATCAGATCACCTCCATCTGATTAGTAATGTAAACACCATCAGATCACCTCCATCTGATTAGTAGTGTAAACACCATCAGATCACCTCCATCTGATTAGTAGTGTAAACACCATCAGATCACCTCCATCTGATTAGTAATGTAAACACCATCAGATCACCTCCATCTGATTAGTAGTGTAAACACCATCAGATCACCTCCATCTGATTAGTAGTGTAAACACCATCAGATCACCTCCATCTGATTAGTAATGTAAACACCATCAGATCACCTCCATCTGATTAGTAGTGTAAACACCATCAGATCACCTCCATCTGATTAGTAGTGTAAACACCATCAGATCACCTCCATCTGATTAGTAATGTAAACACCATCAGATCACCTCCATCTGATTAGTAGTGTAAACACCATCAGATCACCTCCATCTGATTAGTAGTGTAAACACCATCAGATCACCTCCATCTGATTAGTAGTGTAAACACCATCAGATCACCCATAAACCCGTTTCCAAAACCCCTTTAAGAAGCATTGATGCTGTCTACAACCACAACAAACACTACAAGAAAAGATACCTAATGTAATCAGACTCATTACTGTCCAATGAGTTTGGAAAAGATCCTGTCCTGTCCACACACACACACACACACACACACACACTGTCCTCTGTGTAGACAACTTCAAACCCTACTAATGAGTGTGGGGACGTCGCCTCCTGTTTCGGATACACAGAGTTCCTCCTCTGAAACGCAACGTGCCTGTCCCGTTTGAACTCACACACACACACACACACAACACACACACACACACACACACACACACACACACACACACACACACACACACGCGCACACACACACACACACACACACACACACACTCTCTCCAGTCTGCGTTTGAACTGTTGAAGTGTCAGCTCACAACAAATCAGGCAGTGTAATCCGTGTGATGCGGTCAGGGCCTTTCATGATTATAGCAGCACCTTTCTTCTTCAATCGTCCCGTCAACACCGAGGCAACGCGTCACAGCAACGAGGCATCCCCGGTACAACACGTCCAAACATGAAAGGAGAAGGAGTTCAATTAGCCAATCAATCCAGAGTCCAAACACACCGACAAACCGGGGGCAGACCGTCACACACACACACACACACACACACACACACACACACACACACACACACACACATACACACACACACACACACACACACACACACACACACAGGAAAGCAGACAGGGAGGATGGTAGAAAGTCACACACAGGAACGCAGTCAGGGAGGATGGTAGAAAGTCACACACAGACACACACAGGAACGCACACAGGGAGGATGGTAGAAAATCTCACACACACACACACACACACATGTCCATATACGTCCAAACACATGCAGGGAGGCAGACAGGCATGCAGGGAGGCAGGGAGGCAGAAAGGCTGGCTGACACACTCCCACCATTTCCCTTCATGTGTGAAAGTTCTTTTCTGGCATCATTAAAGAGTTATATTATATTTGTTCTGTCTCTCCTATTAATCAGCTATTGAAATACCACCTGTTTGGCCAGTCAGTAGATCCATACAGTGACTTTGACTCATAGAGTGACATTGATTCATAGAGTGACATTGATTCATAGAGTGACTACGACTCAGAGTGACATTGATTCATAGAGTGACATTGATTCATAGAGTGACTACGACTCAGAGTGACATTGATTCATAGAGTGACATTGATTCATAGAGTGATTTTGATTCATGGAGTGATTTTGATTTATAGAGTGATTTTGATTTATAGAGTGACTTGCTTCATAGAGTGACATTGATTCATAGAGTGACATTGATTCATAGAGTGACATTGATTTATAGAGTGATTTTGATTCATGGAGTGATTTTGATTCATAGAGTGATTTTGATTCATGGAGTGATTTTGATTCATGGAGTGATTTTGATTTATAGAGTGATTTTGATTCATAGGGGGCCTGATTCATAGCATGACTTACTCATAGAGTGACTTTGACTGATAGTGACTGACTGATATAGTTATTTTAAATCATAGAGTGACTTTCATCCATAGAGTGACTTTGAGCCATACAGTGACTTTGATCCATAGAGTGACTTTGACCCATACAGTGACTTTGATCCATAGAGTGACTTTGACCCATACAGTGACTTTGATCCATAGAGTGACTTTGTTTCATAGAGCAACTATGACTCAGAGTGACATTGATTCATAGGTTGACATTGATTTATAGAGTGACTTGTTTCATGTAGTGATTTTGATTCATAGAGGGCCTGATTCGTGGAATGACTGACTCATAGAGTGACTTTGACTGATAGTGACTGACTGATAACTTTAATTCATAGAGTGACTTTCACCCATAGAGTGACTTTGTCCCATAAGAGTGACTTTGAGCCATAAGAGTGACTTTGTTGCATAAGAGTGACTTTCACCCATAGAGTGACTTTGTTGCATAAGAGTGACTTTGACCCATAGAATGACTTTGATTCACAGTGTCAGAACTGTTGAAAGGAGCCCCATTTGGTTACTTGCTGATGACAGCTTCATGATATGATACAACCTCCAAGGTATTGCTCATCAGGGAAAGGATTTTGATTCATACTGACAGATACAGAAAGAAATATCATGCGATAATGCTTCTAAAGCATTGTATCATTAAGTTTTGGCATAGTACTGGCATAGTACTGGCATAGTACTGGTACAGTACTGGCATAGTACTGGCTTAGTACTGGCAAAGTACTGGCATAGTACTGGCTTAGTACTGGCAAAGTACTGGCATAGTATTGGTATAGTACTGGCATAGTACTGGCATAGTACTGGTATAGTACTGGCATAGCACTGGCATAGTATTGGCATAGTATTGGCATAGGTATTGGAATAGTTTTGGCAAAGTACTGGCAGAGTATTGGGATAGTATTGGCATGGTACTGGCATATTATTGGCATAGTACTGGCATAGTATTGGCAAAGTACTGGCATAATACTGGCATAGTATTGGCATACTACTGGCATGGTATTGGCATAGTATTGGTATAGTTTTGGCATAGTATTGGTATAATACTGGCATGGTATTGGCATAATACTGGCATGGCATTGGCATAGTATTGGTATAGTTTTGGCATAGTATTGGGATAATACTGGCATGGTATTGGCATGGTACTGCCATAGTATTGGTATAGTACTGGCATGGTACTGGTATAGTACTGGCATAGTACTGGCATAGTGCCGCATAGTACTGGCATGTTATTGGCATAGTACTGGCATAGTATTGGCATAGTACTGGCATGGTATTGGCGTGGTACTGGCATAGTATTGATTTGGTATTGGTATAGTATTGTCAAAGTACTGGCGTAGTACTGGCATGGTATTGGTGTGGTACTGGCATAGTATTGGCATAGTACTGGCATAGTATTGTTATAGTACTGGCATGGTATTTGTATGGTATTGGTATAGTATTGGCATAGCACTGGCATAGTACTGGCATGGTACTGGCATGGTATTGGTATGGCATTTTTATAGTATTGGTATAGTATTGGCAATGTATTGGTACAGTATTGACATAGTATTGGCATAGTATTGCTATAGTATTGGCATATTATTGTATAGTATTGGTACATTATAGTAGTGGTATATCTTTCACAGTAGTGTAACACAATGGCAGTGTCTGCCAGAAGGCCTCATGTCTGTTCAAAGAGAAGTGGGGTTGACTTTCATACAGTCTCAGATGAAAGTAGCTTCCTTCACATCACAGCACCACTGGCTTTAATTGCCTGACCTGAAGGTAATTAGTGGTAGTGTTGTGAAACATCTCGCTGTTCTCTCTCTCTCTCCGCTCTTATTTAAAGACGAGGAGTCAATGGTGATCAAAGGGTTGAAGAGTGAAGGACTCTCAGAGACACTCTCTCAACCTCTATCTCTCCCCCCTTCCCCTTTCTCTCTACTGTCTCTTCCTCTCTCTTCGTTCTATCTCTCCCCGTTCTCTCTCTCTCTCTCTCAACCTCTATCTCTCCCCGTTCTCTCTCTCTCTCTCAACCTCTATCTCTCTCTCTCTCTCGACCTCTATCTCTCCCCGTTCACTCTCTCAACCTCTATCTCTCCCCCCTTCCCTTTTCTCTCTACTGTCTCTTCCTCTCTCTTCGTTCAATCTCTCCCCTCTCTCTCTCTCTCTCTCTCTCTCTCAACCTCTATCTCTCCCCCCTTCCCCTTTCTCTCCACTGTCTCTTCCTCTCTCTTCGTTCTCTCTCCCCTCTCTCTCTCTCTCTCTCTCTCTCTCTCGACCTCTATCTCTCCCCCATTCCCCTTTCTCTCCACTGTCTCTTCCTCTCTCTTCGTTCTATCTCTCCCCCTTCCCTTTCTCTCCACTGTCTTCCTCTCTCTTCGTTCTATCTCTCCCCGTTCTCTCTCTCTCTCGACCTCTATTCCTTTCTCTCCCCTTACCCTTCCAACTCTCTGTCTTCCTGTCTACCCTTCCTTCCCTCCTGTCCTCCAGCTACACACCACTACAAGAGCGGAAGGAGGATGCTGCTCTCGCTCCACTCTCTCCCTCCCTCTCTCTAACTACACATCACTGAATCAGGGTCTATCTCCCTCCCTCCACCTCCACCTCCACACCACTGAAGGAAGATATGTCTCCACCTCCACACCACTGAAGGAGGATATGTCTCCACCTCCACCCCACTAAAGGAGGATGTGTCTCTCCCTCCACCTCCACACCACTGAAGGAGGATGTGTCTCTCCCTCCACCTCCACACCACTGAAGGAGGATGTGTCTCTCCCTCTACACCACTGAAGGAGGATGTGTCTCTCCCTCCACCTCCACACCACTGAAGGAGGATGTGTCTCTCCCTCCACCCCACTAAAGGAGGATGTGTCTCTCCCTCCACCCCACTAAAGGAGGATGTGTCTCTCCCTCCACCTCCACACCACTAAAGGAGGATGTGTCTCTCCCTCCACCTCCACACCACTAAAGGAGGATGTGTCTCTCCCTCCAACTCCACACCACTGAAGGAGGATGTGTCTCCCCCTCCACCTCCACACTACTGAAGGAGGATGTGTCTCCACCTCCACCTCCACACCACTGAAGGAGGATGTGTCTCTCCCTCCACCTCCACACCACTAAAGGAGGATGTGTCTCTCCCTCCACCTCCACAACACTAAAGGAGGATGTGTCTCTCCCTCCACCTCCACACCACTGAAGGAGGATGTGTCTCTCCCTCCACCTCCACACTACTGAAGGAGGATGTCTCCACCTCCACCTCCACCTCCACACCACTGAAGGAGGATGTGTCTCTCCCTCCACCTCCACACCACTAAAAGAGGATGTGTCTCTCCCTCCACACCACTAAAGGAGGATGTGTCTCTCCCTCCACCTCCACACTACTGAAGGAGGATGTGTCTCCACCTCCACCTCCACACCACTGAAGGAGGATGTGTCTCCACCTCCACCTCCACACCACTGAAGGAGGATGTGTCTCCCCCTCCACCTCCACACTACTGAAGGAGGATGTCTCCACCTCCACACCACTGAAGGAGGATGTGTCTCTCCCTCCACCTCCACACCACTAAAAGAGGATGTGTCTCTCCCTCCACACCACTAAAGGAGGATGTGTCTCTCCCTCCACCTCCACACTACTGAAGGAGGATGTGTCTCCACCTCCACCTCCACACCACTGAAGGAGGATGTGTCTCTCCCTCCACCTCCACACCACTAAAGGAGGATGTGTCTCTCCCTCCACACCACTAAAGGAGGATGTGTCTCTCCCTCCACCTCCACACCACTGAAGGAGGATGTGTCTCCCCCTCCACCTCCACACTACTGAAGGAGGATGTGTCCACCTCCACCTCCACACCACTGAAGGAGGATGTGTCTCTCCCTCCACCTCCACACCACTAAAGGAGGATGTGTCTCTCCCTCCACCTCCACACCACTAAAGGAGGATGTGTCTCTCCCTCCACCTCCACACCACTAAAGGAGGATGTGTCTCTCCCTCCACCTCCACACCACTAAAGGAGGATGTGTCTCTCCCTCCACCTCCACACCACTAAAGGAGGATGTGTCTCCCTCCACCTCCACACCACTAAAGGAGGATGTGTCTCTCCCTCCACCTCCACACCACTAAAGGAGGATGTGTCTCTCCCTCCACCTCCACACCACTAAAGGAGGATGTGTCTCTCCCTCCACCTCCACACCACTGAAGGAGGATGTGTCTCTCCCTCCACCTCCACAACACTGAAGGAGGATGTGTCTCTCCCTCTACACCACTGAAGGAGGATGTGTCTCTCCCTCCACCTCCACACCACTGAAGGAGGATGTGTCTCTCCCTCCACCTCCACACCACTAAAGGAGGATGTGTCTCCACCTCCACACTACTGAAGGAGGATGTGTCTCCACCTCCACCTCCACACCACTAAAGGAGGATGTGTCTCTCCCTCCACCTCCACACCACTAAAGGAGGATGTCCCGTGGCCCAGCGATTCATGTACAACACACTCCAACAGAGGAGGGCAATGAGAAACAATCCGCTTCCTTAAAATATTCAACAGATGGAGGTATGAAAAGAAACCTCATTACCCAGAACAGAGAATAGAGGGAGGAACAGATGAACAGAGAAGATCAGAGAAGAAGAAACAATGAAAGGAAAGAGAAAGAGAAAGGGGAATCTCCCACGTATGATTGTTCCACAGCTGAGAGAGATGTGTGTCTGTGTGTGTTGCATGAAGCCATGAGAGCAGCCAGAGGGGCTGAATGTCACCAGCTTCATAATTCAGTGCCCCTATTAGTGTCTGTGTCTGTTTGGCCACAAAGGAGAGGAAAGGACACACACACACACACACAAACACACACACACACACACAAACACACACACACACACAGATATACAATTATAACAAATGATCTACAAAATCAGGCACATACTGTGTACGCAGAAACATGAACACGTGTTCCAGCACACACACACACACACACACACACACACACACACACACACACACACACACACATATATGGTGCATTCAGAAAGTATTCAGACCCCTTTCCCCTTTTCCACATTTTGTTACGTTACAGCCAAATTCTAAAATTGATTAATCGTTTGTTTCGTCATCAATCTACACACAATTCCACATTATGACAAAGCAAAAACTGATAAACAGAAATGTTTGCAAAAACAACCCCCAACTAAAATATCACATTTACATAAGTATTTAGACCCTTTATTCAGCACTTTGCTGAAGCACCTTTGGCAGTGATTACAGCCTCTAGCCTTCTTGGGTATGATTCTACAAGCTTGGAACACCTGCATTTGGGATGTTTCTCCCATTCTTTTCAGATCATCACAAGCTCTGTCAGGTTGGATGGGGAGCTTCGCTGCACAGCTATTTTCATGTCTCTCCAGAGATGTTCAATCGGATTCAAGTCCGGGCTCTGGCTGGGCCAATCAAAGACATTCATAGATTTGTCCCAAAGCCACTGCTGCGTTGTCTTGGCTGTGGACTTAGGATCGTTGTCCTGTTAGAAGGTGAACTTTTGCCCCAGTCTGAGGTCCTGAATGCTCTGAAGCAGGTTTTCATCAAGGATCTCTCTGTACTTTGCTCCGTTCATCTTTCCCTCGATCCTGACTAGTCTCCCAGTCCCTGCAGCTGAAAAACATCCCCACAACATGACGCTGCCACCACCATGCTTCACCGTAGGGATGGCGCCAGGTTCCTCCAGATGTGACGCTTCACATTCAGGCCAAAGAGTTCAATCTTGGTTTCATCAGACCAGAGAATCTTGTTTCTCATGGTCTGAAAGTACTTTAGGTGGCTTTTGGTAAACTCCAAAAGGGCTGGCATGTGCCTTTCACTGAGGAGTGGCTTTCGTCTGGCCACTCTACCATAAAGGCCTGATTGGTGGAGTGCTGCAGAGATGGTTGTCCTTCTGAAAGGTTCTCTCATCTCCGAAGAGGAACTCTGGAGTGCTGTCAGAGTGACCATCGGGTTCTTGGTCACCTCCCTGACCAAGGCCCTTCTCCCCCGATTGCTCAGTTTGGCCAGGCAGCCAGGTCTAGTAAGAGTCTTGGTGGTTGCAAACTTCTTCCATTTAAGAATGAGGAGGCCACTGTGTTCTTGGGGACCTTCAATGCTTCAGAGATGTTTTGGTACCCTTCCCCAGATCTGTGCCTCGACAAAATCTTGTCTCGGAGCTCTCAGGATAATTCCTTCGAACCTCATGGCTTGGTTTTTGACCTGACATGAACTGTCAACTGTGGGACTTTATAAAAACAGGTGTTTGCCTTTCAAACATCCAATCAATTGAATTTACCACAGACAGACTCCAATCAAATTGTAGAAACATCTCAAGGATGATAAATGGAACAGGATGCACCTGAGCTCAATTTTGAGTCTCATAGCAAAGGGTCTGAATACTTATGTAAATATTATTTTTCAGTTTAGCTATTTTTAAATAAATGTACAAGAACATTTCTAAAAACGTGTTTTTGCTTCGTCCTTATGGGGTATTGTGATGTCATTATGGGGTATTGTGATGTCATTATGGGGTATTGTGATGTCATTATGGGGTATTGTGATGTCATTATGGGGTATTGTGATGTCATTATGGGGTATTGTGATGTCATTATGGGGTATTGTGATGTCATTATGGGGTATTGTGATGTCATTATGGGGTATTGTGATGTCATTATGGGGTATTGTGATGTCATTATGATGTCATTATGGGGTATTGATGTCATTATGGGGTATTGTGATGTCATTATGGGGTATTGTGATGTCATTATGGGGTATTGTGATGTCATTATGGGGTATTGTGATGTCCTTGTGTGATGTCATTATGGGGTATTGTGATGTCATTATGGGGTATTGTGATGTCATTATTGTGATGTCATTATGGGGTATTGTGATGTCATTATGGGGTATTGTGATGTCATTATGGGGTATTGTGATGTCATTATGGGGTATTGTGATGTCATTATGGGGTATTGGGATGTCATTATGGGGTATTGTGATGTCATTATGGGGTATTGTGATGTCATTATGGGGTATTGTGATGTCATTATGGGGTATTGTGATGTCCTTATGGGGTATTGTGATGTCATTATGGGGTATTGTGATGTCATTATGGGGTATTGTGATGTCATTATGGGGTATTGTGATGTCATTATGGGGTATTGTGATGTCATTATGGGGTATTGTGATGTCATTATGGGGTATTGTGATGTCATTATGGGGTATTGTGATGTCATTATGGGGTATTGTGATGTCATTATGGGGTATTGTCCTTATTATGGGGGGGTATTGTGATGTCATTATGGGGTATTGTATGTCATTATGGGGTATTGTCATTATGGGGTATTGTGATGTCATTATGGGGTATTGTGATGTCCTTATGGGGTGGGATGTCATTATGGGGGGATGTCATTATGATTGTGATGTCATTATGGGGTATTGTGATGTCATTATGGGGTATTGTGATGTCATTATGGGGTATTGTGATGTCATTATGGGGTATTGTGATGTCATTATGGGGTATTGATGTCATTATGGGGTATTGTGATGTCATTATGGGGTATTGTGATGTCATTATGGGGTATTGTGATGTCATTATGGGGTATTGGATGTCATTATGGGGTATTGTGATGTCATTATGGGGTATTGTGATGTCATTATGGGGTATTGTGATGTCATTATGGGGTATTGGATGTCATTATGGGGTATGTGATGTCATTATGGGGTATTGTGATGTCATTATGGGGTATTGTGATGTCATTATGGGGTATTGTGATGTCATTATGGGGTATTGTGATGTCATTATGGGGTATTGTGATGTCATTATGGGGTATTGTGATGTCATGGGGTATTGTGATGTCATTATGGGGTATTGGATGTCATTATGGGGTATTGGGATGTCATTATGGGGTATTGTGATGTCATTATGGGGGGGTATTGGGATGTCCTTATGGGGTATTGTGATGTCATTATGGGGTATTGTGATGTCATTATGGGGTATTGTGATGTCATTATGGGGTATTGTGATGTCATTATGGGGTATTGTGATGTCATTATGGGGTATTGTGATGTCATTATGGGGTATTGTGATGTCATTATGGGGTATTGGGATGTCATTATGGGGTATTGGGATGTCATTATGGGGTATGTCATTATGGGGTATTGGGTCATTATGGGGTATTGTGATGTCATTATGGGGTATTGTGATGTCATTATGGGGTATTGGATGTCATTATGGGGTATTGTGATGTCATTATGGGGTATTGTGATGTCATTATGGGGTATTGTGATGTCATTATGGGGTATTGTGATGTCCTTATGGGGTATTGTGATGTCATTATGGGGTATTGTGATGTCATTATGGGGTATTGTGATGTCATTATGGGGTATTGTGATGTCATTATGGGGTATTGTGATGTCCTTATGGGGTATTGTGATGTCATTATGGGGTATTGGGATGTGGGGTATTGTGATGTCATTATGGGGTATTGTGGATGTCCTTATGGGGTATTGTGATGTCATTATGGGGTATTGTGATGTCATTATGGGGTATTGTGATGTCATTATGGGGTATTGTGATGTCATTATGGGGTATTGTGATGTCATTATGGGGTATTGTGATGTCATTATGGGGTATTGGGATGTCATTATGGGGTATTGTGATGTCATTATGGGGTATTGTGATGTCATTATGGGGTATTGTGATGTCATTATGGGGTATTGTGATGTCATTATGGGGTATTGTGATGTCATTATGGGGTATTGGGATGTCATTATGGGGTATTGTGATGTCATTATGGGGTATTGTGATGTCATTATGGGGTATTGTGATGTCATTATGGGGTATTGTGATGTCATTATGGGGTATTGTGATGTCATTATGGGGTATTGTGATGTCATTATGGGGTATGGGGTATTGGATGTCATTATGGGGTATTGTGATGTCATTATGGGGTATTGTGATGTCATTATGGGGTATTATGGGGTATTGATGTCATTATGGGGTATTGTGATGTCATTATGGGGTATTGTGATGTCATTATGGGGTATGGGGTATTGTGATGTCATTATGGGGTATTGTGATGTCATTATGGGGTATTGGTCATTATGGGGTATTGTGATGTCATTATGGGGTATTGTGATGTCATTATGGGGTATTGTGATGTCATTATGGGGTATTGTGATGTCATTATGGGGTATTGTGATGTCATTATGGGGTATTGTGATGTCATTATGGGGTATTGTGATGTCATTATGGGGTATTGTGATGTCATTATGGGGTATTGTGATGTCATTATGGGGTATTGTGATGTCATTATTGGGGTATTGTGATGTCATTATGGGGTATTGTGATGTCATTATGGGGTATGTCATTATGGGGTATTGTGATGTCATTATGGGGTATTGTGATGTCATTATGGGGTATTGTGATGTCATTATGGGGTATTGTGATGTCATTATGGGGTATTGTGATGTCCTTATGGGGTATTGTGATGTCATTATGGGGTATTGTGATGTCCTTATGGGGTATTGTGATGTCATTATGGGGTATTGTGATGTCATTATGGGGTATTGGGATGTCATTATGGGGTATTGTGATGTCATTATGTGTGATGTCATTATGGGGTATTGGGATGTCATTATGGGGTATTGTGATGTCATTATGGGGTATTGTGATGTCATTATGGGGTATTGATGTCATTATGGGGTATTGTGATGTCCTTATGGGGTATTGTGATGTCATTATGGGGTATTGTGATGTCATTATGGGGTATTGTGATGTCATTATGGGGTATTGTGATGTCATTATGGGGTATTGTGATGTCATTATGGGGTATTGTGATGTCATTATGGGGTATTGTGATGTCATTATGGGGTATTGGGATGTCCTTATGGGGTATTGTGATGTCATTATGGGGTATTGTGATGTCATTATGGGGTATTGTGGTATGTCATTATGGGGTATTGTGATGTCATTATGGGGTATTGTGATGTCATTATGGGGTATTGTGATGTCATTATGGGGTATTGTGATGTCATTATGGGGTATTGTGATGTCATTATGGGGTATTGTGATGTCATTATGTTGTGATGTCATTATGGGGTATTGTGATGTCATTATGGGGTATTGTGATGTCATTATGGGGTATTGTGATGTCATTATGGGGTATTGTGATGTCATTATGGGGTATTGTGATGTCATTATGGGGTATTGATGTCCTTATGGGGTATTGTGATGTCATTATGGGGTATTGTGGGGTATGTCATTATGGGGTATTGTGATGTCATTATGGGGTATTGTGTGTCATTATGGGTCATTATGTATTGTGATGTCCTTATGGGGTATTGTGATGTCCTTATGGGGTATTGTGATGTCATTATGGGGTATTGTGATGTCATTATGGGGTATTGTGATGTCATTATGGGGTATTGTGATGTCCTTATGGGGTATTGTGATGTCATTATGGGGTATTGTGATGTCCTTATGGGGTATTGTGATGTCCTTATGGGGTATTGTGATGTCCTTATGGGGTATTATGATGTCATTATGGGGTATTGTGATGTCATTATGGGGTATTGTGATGTCATTATGGGGTATTGTGATGTCATTATGGGGTATTGTGATGTCATTATGGGGTATTGTGATGTCATTATGGGGTATTGTCATTATGGGGTATGTCATGTCATTATGGGGTATTGTGATGTCATGGGGTATTGTGATGGGGTATTGTGATGTCATTATGGGGTATTGTGATGTCATTATGGGGATGTCATTATGGGGTATTGTGTCATTATGGGGTATTGTGATGTCCTTATGGGGTATTGTGATGTCATTATGGGGTATTGTGATGTCATTATGGGGTATTGTGATGTCCTTATGGGGTATTGTGATGTCATTATGGGGTCATTATGTATTGTGATGTCCTTATGGGGTATTGTGATGTCATTATGGGGTATTGTGATGTCATTATGGGGTATTGTGATGTCATTATGGGGTATTGTGATGTCATTATGGGGTATTGTGATGTCATTATGGGGTATGTCATGTCATTATGGGGTATTGTGATGTCATTATGGGGTATTGTGATGTCATTATGGGGTATTGTGATGTCATTATGGGGTATTGTGATGTCATTATGGGGTATTGTGATGTCATTATGGGGTATTGTGATGTCATTATGGGGTATTGTGGGGTATGTCCTTATGGGGTATTGTGATGTCATTATGGGGTATTGTGATGTCCTTATGGGGTATTGTGATGTCATTATGGGGTATTGTGATGTCATTATGGGGTATTGTCATTATGGGGTATTGGGATGTCATTATGGGGTATTGGGATGTCATTATGGGGTATTGTGATGTCATTATGGGGTATTGTGATGTCCTTATGGGGTATTGGGGTCATTATGGGGTATTGTGATGTCATTATGGGGTATTGTGGATGTCATTATGGGGTATTGTGATGTCATTATGGGGTATTGTGATGTCCTTATGGGGTATTGTGATGTCATTATGGGGTATTGTGATGTCCTTATGGGGTATTGTGATGTCATTATGGGGTATTGTGATGTCATTATGTCATTGTGATGTCATTATGGGGTATTGTGATGTCCTTATGGGGTATTGTGATGTCATTATGGGGTATTGTGATGTCATTATGGGGTATTGTGATGTCATTATGGGGTATTGTGATGTCATTATGGGGTATTGATGTCCTTATGGGGTATTGTGATGTCATTATGGGGTATTGTGATGTCATTATGGGGTATTGTGATGTCATTATGGGGTATTGTGATGTCCTTATGGGGTATTGTGATGTCCTTATGGGGTATTGTGATGTCATTATGGGGTATTGTGATGTCATTATGGGGTATTGTGATGTCATTATGGGGTATTGTGATGTCCTTATGGGGTATTGTGATGTCCTTATGGGGTATTGTGATGTCATTATGGGGTATTGTGATGTCATTATGGGGTATTGTGATGTCATTATGGGGTATTGGGATGTCATTATGGGGTATTGTGATGTCATTATGGGGTATTGTGATGTCCTTATGGGGTATTGTGATGTCATTGTATTGATGTCATTATGGGGTATTGTGATGTCATTATGGGGTATTGTGATGTCATTATGGGGTATTGGGATGTCATTATGGGGTATTGTGATGTCCTTATGGGGTATTGTGATGTCCTTATGGGGTATTGTGATGTCATTATGGGGTATTGTGATGTCATTATGGGGTATTGTGATGTCATTATGGGGTATTGTGATGTCCTTATGGGGTATTGTGATGTCATTATGGGGTATTGTGATGTCATTATGGGGTATTGGGATGTCATTATGGGGTATTGTGATGTCATTATGGGGTGTTTATGGGGTGATGTCATTATGGGGTATTGTGGATGTCATTATGGGGTATTGGGATGTCATTATGGGGTATTGGGATGTCATTATGGGGTATTGTGATGTCATTATGGGGTATTGTGATGTCATTATGGGGTATTGTGATGGATGTCATTATGGGGTATTGGGTATTGTGATGTCATTATGGGGTATTGTGATGTCATTATGGGGTATTGGGATGTCATTATGGGGTATTGTGATGTCATTATGGGGTATTGTGATGTCATTATGGGGTATTGTGATGTCATTATGGGGTATTGGGATGTCATTATGGGGTATTGGGATGTGTTGTGATGTCATTATGGGGTATTGTGATGTCATTATGGGGTATTGTGATGTCATTATGGGGTATTGTGATGTCATTATGGGGTATTGTGATGTCATTATGGGGTATTGTGATTGGGATGTCATTATGGGGTATTGTGATGTCATTATGGGGTCATTGGGATGTCATTATGGGGTATTGTGATGTCATTATGGGGTATTGTGATGTCATTATGGGGTATTGTGATGTCATTATGGGGTATTGTGATGTCATTATGGGGTATTGTGATGTCATTATGGGGTATTGTGATGTCATTATGGGGTATTGGGATGTCATTATGGGGTATTGTCATTATGGGGTATTGGGATGTCATTATGGGGTATTGGGATGTCATTATGGGGTATTGGGATGTCATTATGGGGTATTGTGATGTCATTATGGGGTATTGTGATGTCATTATGGGGTATTGTGATGTCATTATGGGGTATTGTGGTCCTTATGGGGTATGTCATTATGGGGTATTGTGATGTCATTATGGGGTATTGTGATGTCATTATGGGGTATTGTGATGTCATTATGGGGTATTGGGATGTCATTATGGGGTATTGTGATGTCCTTATGGGGTATTGGGATGTCATTATGGGGTATTGTGATGTCATTATGGGGTATTGTGATGTCCTTATGGGGTATTGGGATGTCATTATGGGGTATTGTGATGTCCTTATGGGGTATTGGGATGTCATTATGGGGTATTGTGATGTCCTTATGGGGTATTGGGATGTCATTATGGGGTATTGTGATGTCCTTATGGGGTATTGGGATGTCATTATGGGGTATTGGGATGTCATTATGGGGTATTGGGATGTCATTATGGGGTATTGGATGTCATTATGGGGTATTGGGATGTCATTATGGGGTATTGTGATGTCATTATGGGGTATTGGGATGTCATTATGGGGTATTGTGATGTCCATTATGGGGTATTGTGATGTCATTATGGGGTATTGTGATGTCATTATGGGGTATTGTGATGTCATTATGGGGTATTGGGTCATTATGGGGTATTGTGATGTCATTATGGGGTATTGTGATGTCATTATGGGGTATTGGGATGTCATTATGGGGTATGTCATGTCATTATGGGGTATTGGGATGTCATTATGGGGTATTGTGATGTCATTATGGGGTATTGGGATGTCATTATGGGGTATTGGATGTCATTATGGGGTATTGTGATGTCATTATGGGGTATTGTGATGTCATTATGGGGTATTGGGATGTCATTATTGTGATGTCATTATGGGGTATTGTGATGTCATTATGGGGTATTGTGATGTCATTATGGGGTATTGGATGTCATTATGGGGTATTGTGATGTCCTTATGGGGTATTGGGATGTCATTATGGGGTATTGTGATGTCATTATGGGGTATTGGGATGTCATTATGGGTTATTGGGATGTCATTATGGGGTATTGTGATGTCATTATGGGGTATTGGGATGTCATTATGGGGTATTGGGATGTCATTATGGGGTATTGTGATGTCATTATGGGGTATTGTGATGTCATTATGGGGTATTGTGATGTCATTATGGGGTATTGTGATGTCGTTATGGGGGTATTGGGATGTCATTATGGGGTATTGGGATGTCATTATGGGGTATTGGGATGTCCTTATTGTGATGTCATTATGGGGTATTGTGATTTCCTTATGGGGTATTGTGATGTCATTATGGGGTATTGGGATGTCCTTATGGGGTATTGTGATGTCATTATGGGGTATTGTGATGTCATTATGGGGTATTGTCATTATGGGGTATTGTGATGTCCTTATGGGGTATTGTGATGTCATTATGGGGTATTGTGATGTCATTATGGGGTATTGTGATGTCATTATGGGGTATTGTGATGTCCTTATGGGGTATTGTGATGTCATTATGGGGTATTGTGATGTCATTATGGGGTATTGTGATGTCATTATGGGGTATTGTGATTTCATTGTGGGGTATTGTGATGTCATTATGGGGTATTGTGATTTCATTATGGGGTATTGTGATGTCATTATGGGGTATTGTGATGTCCTTATGGGGTATTGTGATCTCCTTATGGGGTATTGTGATCTCCTTATTGCGTATTGTATGTAGATTGATAGTGGAAAAAAAATTTTTTATACATTTTTTAGAATACGGCTGTAATATAGTAAAATGTGTAAAAAGTCAAGGGGTCTGAATACTTTGCAAATGCAGTGTATATATGAGACAAGTAGAGTAAATGATTGTTTATGTTAATAGTCCCTCCAGACTTCCTTGGCTCTCCTCACTCCTTCATTCATCCCTCT